>NC_048300.1:162122105-162125058 GCF_013100865.1 Trachemys scripta elegans
TGTCAAAGAAGAAAAAGTGGACTGTGCATTATCCAAACATTCCATCAGCTATACGCCTAGTACCCCACCGAAAAGGACTGCTTGTTCCTGATGCACCAGAATCATTCTCACTTGAGTCAGACAAGGAAGAGGATGAAACTTCTGGTCCTGAACCATCAATGTCACAGGACCCACATTTTCTCCCATCCTCCTCCTCTGAACCACACCTCATAACACAAGGTGAACTGAATGACCTTGTCAGGGATTTGGAACTACCCAGGAGTAAGGCAGAGCTGTTGGGCTCCAGACTACAGCAGTGGAATCTCCTGGCAGGTTATGTTAGTGTTTCCATGTTCCGTGACCATCAAAAGGATCTTGTTCCATTCTTCTTCATGGAAGGTGATCTTGTAGCCTGCAACAACATCGATGGTGTGATGGCAGCCCTCAACATCGTTCACGATCCAGATGAGTGGAGGAGACTGTTCATTGATTCATCGAAGACGAGTCTTAAAGCTGTTTTACTGTTTTACTCTGAAGCAGACGACTTCTCAAAAATTGTAGATCAGTGTAATATGCATCCAGATATCCTCCAATCACACAAGCTGAAAATTGTTCCACTTTACTGCAGTTCTGTAACCATATGGGAACCAATCCTGTCTGTGTTCTGTGCACACCCAAAATTCCTGCTGAATGACCCGGCCTGGGAGCGAGTTACCAGTGACCCAGGGCTGCGACGGAAGGAGGGTGCAGGGGGGGGAGAGTCCAGGGCTGGGGTGGCAGGATGTGTGTGTGTGTGGGGGGGCGATGGTGGAGGGGTAGGGGGAGCCCAGGGCTGGGGTGGCAGGGGGATGCGGCGAGAAGCCCAGGGTTGGGACGGGGGGCAGCCAAATTTTTTTTTGCTTGGGGCGGCAAAAAACCTAGAGCCGGCCCTGGTTACAATAAATGGGTCAAGCACTGTGTATCTCCAGGCTTGCATTTCCTCCCATCATTTCATTGGCTCAAATACTTGGTGTCTTTATGTATCTATTCAGGGGTGGAAAGGAAGAGAGGAATGGTTGTGTACACCTGTATAGGTGTACAAAACTGTACCATGGAGGTCTTGTCTATTAAAAGCTTTTCCCTTATGAACCATCATGTACTTACATTAGAATTGTGTAGGCAGTAAGATATCCATGGAAACAAACTGTTCATGGATACCGTACATTGAAACTGCATGCCTTTTAATCAAAACATCTCAGTCATATATCTCCAATATGAATTTTCAGAACATAATTGAGAATTATTATAGAAAGTAATGTTGTGAAACCCAGGACTAAAAAGGGCAGAAATAGCACATGAACGTGTTTATTATTATTCTGTTGTTCTTGTCTTGTTTATCTTGGCATAAAGATTTGTCATTTCAGCAACAGCTCCCATTGGTCTACAATTTTTCATAAGTTGTCTGCTTCAGAGATAAAATGTGCTATTTATTATGTATTTTAATGTGCGGAATTCAAATATGACAATTAAAACAACTGATTGGCTACTGTTTCTCAGATATTTAAGTTTTTACATTTTATGTCTATGTATATTGTGTAGATAGTAGAGTTTTAATCATAAATTGTAAACCTAGGTCTTTTCATGTGTTTATGGTTGCTTTACATGATGATATTTCACCTGTCCTGTTTATGTAACACTTTAAAAATCAGCAAAAGGGTTATATAAATAAAATTTATTATGAAACAAAAGGCAAAAAACTATTATGTACATAGTTTAGTCCTATTCAGTGTCTACTCGGCGCTTCTTGGCTTGTCTCTTGTATTCATGAAATGGAGCATCTCTTGTCACTGTCCAGCAATAGTCTGCAATCATTGGTGGGCTCCATTTTCCCTGATAGCATTTCTCCATTGTTGCAATGTCCTGGTGAAATCGCTCGCCGTGCTCGTCGCTCACTGCTCCGCTGTTCAGTGGAAAAAAAATCTAGATGAGAGTGCAAAAAATGTATCTTTAGTGAACTGTTGCAACCAAGGCTTTTGTATGCCTTGAGGAGGTTTTCCACCAACAACCTGTAGTTGTCTGCCTTGTTGTTTCCGAGAAAATTTATTGCCACTAACTGGAAGGCTTTCCATGCCATCTTTTCCTTGCGATGCAGCTTGATGTATAAGGGTGGTGACAAAATCTTCTTTGATTCAACAAGTGGTGGATGCTGAACACTTTCCCTCCCAGGCTCCAATGACTGTCGGAGTGACCAATCTTTCTTGATGTAGTGGGAATCTCTTGCACGACTATCCCATTCACAGAGAAAACAGCAGTACTTTGTGTATCCAGTCTGCAGACCAAGCAAGAGAGCAACAACCTTCAAATCGCCACAAAGCTGCCACTGATGTTGGTCCTAATTTATGCACCTCAAAAGTTGTTTCATGTTGTCATAGGTTTCCTTCATATGGACTGCATGACCAACTGGAATTGATGGCAAAACATTGCCATTATGCAGTAAAACAGCTTTAAGACTCGTCTTCGATGAATCAATTACCAGTCTCTACTCATCTGGATCGTGAACGATGTTGAGGGCTGCCATCACACCATCGATGTTGTTGCAGGCTACAAGATCACCTTCCATGAAGAAGAATGGAACAAGATCCTTTTGATGGTCACGGAACATGGAAACACTAACATAACCTGCCAGGAGATTCCACTGCTGTAGTCTGGAGCCCAACAGCTCTGCCTTACTCCTGGGTAGTTCCAAATCCCTGACAAGGTCATTCAGTTCACCTTGTGTTATGAGGTGTGGTTCAGAGGAGGAGGATGGGAGAAAATGTGGGTCCTGTGACATTGATGGTTCAGGACCAGAAGTTTCATCCTCTTCCTTGTCTGACTCAAGTGAGAATGATTCTGGTGCATCAGGAACAAGCAGTCCTTTTCGGTGGGGTACTAGGCGTATAGCTGATGGAATGTTTGGATAATGCACAGTCCACTTTTTCTTCTTTGACACACC
>NC_048300.1:162125125-162206455 GCF_013100865.1 Trachemys scripta elegans
ATAGCTGATGGAATGTTTGGATAATGCACAGTCCACTTTTTCTTCTTTGACACACCTTTCCCAATGGAGGCACCATGCAGAAGTAACAATTGCTGGTATGATCTGTTGTCTCTCTCCAAATCATTGGCACTGCAAAAGGCATAGATTTCCTTTTCCTGTTCAACCACTGGCGAAGATTTGTTGCACAAGTGTTGCAGCATATGTGTGGGGCCCACCTCTTGTCCCGATCTCCAATTTTGCAGCCAAAATAAAGGGGATAGGCTTTCTTAACCATAGTGGTTATACTGCGCTTTTGTGATGCAAAAGTCACTTCACCACAAACATAGCAGAAGTTAGCTGCACTGTTCACACAAGTATGAGGCATCTCTGCTCACTTTGGCTAATCAGAAATGTGTCCCTTTGCAAAATCAAACACTGACAAATAAGAGAGCAGGACACTGTATGAGTTCTAGAGCTGATTTAGGGCAATTTGTTCAGCAGAGTGATGTAAGCTTCGTTATGATTGCATCATCCATGACTTCTAGGAATAACATAATGCAATTTATTTCATGTATGATGCAATACCAGCTTCAGATTGCATCATTCATTGTTTTGCCTAAAAAGCAAGTACTGTCCAAACCCAGTCATAGATTTATTCATAGATCCAGTCAAAGATGTATTTTAGTCATTTCTGGTTTAAATTTAGATCCCTTCCCTTTATAACTCACTTATCCCCCGCCATTCCCAAGTCAAGGGTCGTATATACTGACCCAATAGTATATCTTGAAAACTAGAGCCAATCAACAATTTTAAGCATCATTTTTGTTCTCAGTGACCCAAAGTTAGTGAAGTTTGATTACATTTATTTCAGAAGCATTTTGGCTGTAAAGCAGTGTATTCTATTGTATATAGCTCTGTCTTGTATAAGTATGAATCCCTTTCTGATGTAAAATATGATTAAAATAAGAATTATTCATTGTATTATATTATCATATACCATAAATGTATGACACTCATTCAATGTGGGTTTGATCTGTACACAAATTTGGTACCTTTCAAGATATTTGCATTCATAAAACAAACTTAAATACTGAATAATTAACATGGTTGCTGCCACATAGAAACAGATCTTTAAAGCATGCTGCAATTCCCTCCTCACACTGCTGCGGTGATTCCCTTCTATTACCCTTCCTGTCTCTATTACCCTTTCCATTCCTTCCCACCACCTGTCCTGGAATACCTGAACTGCGCCCCTACCACTTTGCCCATTTGCTGGCATCCCCCTACCTCCATTATGCTCAGGTTTAGTATTTGCTATCTTTTAATGGTGACACTTGGCAAATGAAAAATAAACGATTCATTCCATTCCTAATTAATACTTGATTGTATTAATCATACCAACTTATCAAAGTTTTCTTACAACAGTATAAGTGTTGTATAGCCTTTTTACTTCAATGGGAGTTGGATCAGGCTTATACCCACAAACCACTCCTTCAGTGTGCATCTGCACCTCTTTTTCCAGGCTGACTAGCATGACTGCAGCTGCTAAAAAGATGCCATCTGGCTAGTCACTTCTCACAGTTCCCTAGCCCAGGGTACATACTTTTTAGAGTAGAAAACCACCTTAAATCCAGATCTCTAGTTCTCTAGTTCTGTTTTAAAGTTCTGAACAAGAAAATGCTCCCTTTGAAACCAGTGAAACATTTGGGCCCAGTAAAATAAATTAAGTATCAATATTCCATGCCAGTTCAGATATTTTTGCCTCTTTCTGTGATATGGGGAACCCATAGTGTCAGTTTATGATTCTGGTAGAGATATAGAAATAACATCCATTTTTCCATTGAGTGCCATAAAACTTCATTTACAGAGCTAGGGTTGCCTGGGGATACCTCATGCCCTTCCAGGGTGGCTAAAATCAACCTCTTAAAACCAGGACACATTGCAGTAGAATTAAAATTGCATTGCATGCGTAATGTAAAGCTTAACTTTCTATTTCCTCATTTTCAGAGGTTTAAGTTATCCACTCCCCACTTTCTGGAAGGGCATGAAGTACCATTGGGCAACCTTAACTCTGCCCTAGCCAAGTCAAATAGGCATTTAATTTCCTTCAAATTAATAATCTCTCAGTGTCTTCATATACCACAACCTAGTTCTCTCAATTCACTGTCACTGCCTTCTTGGTAATAATTATCCTAACGGCAGAATGAGGTTACTTCATGTTAGTTTCTTCGCTGCCCCTTCATCATCTGCTTGTCTCCCATCTCTCTGCCTTTCTAGAACATCCCAATTTCCCTTTGTTGACCCTATTCCCCATGGAAAGGCACATGCTGGCACTGGAACTCCATGCTGAGGAACCATGGAGGGGATGTAGGAACAGTGCATGGACTAGCACAATGTCTGTGGAGACATTTTTTGGTAGGGAAGACAGGATGGAGGGAGGCCATGAGAGGAAGGATTGTTCCAAGCCTCCCACCCAACTGCTTTGAGTCCCCCTCTTCACACACCAGCTCCACCTTCCTCCTAACCACTCCATGCTCCTTGTAAGCTTGGAGAGGTTATAGAGAGGTGGGGAAAAGATAGGGCTGTAAGGAGTGCATGTATCAGATGGAGGCAGGAAAAGGCAGGGGAGTAGAGATGCAGAGTCCTTACTCCAATACTCTGCCGGTGCATAGGGAAGGGACTACACACATCCATCTACAGCGTAGGAAGTTCAGAGAGGTTTGAGGTGGCTCATTCATCTCAATGAGATGTTCCTGTTTCCCTGAGAACACCCCTTGAATACAGCCTGCAACAGTAGCTCTGAGATGTGTGAACTGCTTCATTCATCACTCTCTCCATTGTCAATGTGTGAGTGTCTGTGTGAGCATTCTCAGTCCTCACCCAGAAAGACGGGCCCCCTTAGATCCTGGTTCACACAATGGGGGAGAGGGGAGGCAGTGAAAAAGTCTCACACACACCTGGAGGGGCAGGACACCACTATTCTGGTTTACCTGGGGTACATAGAGGCTCAGCTCCACCTGAGGGGCATAGCTCCTCCAGGTCCCAATTTACATGGGGGTGGCAGGAACAGGGGTTATAGAGAAGGACCATAGGTATAGTTTAACTTCTGCATTGGGGGGACTCCCCTACCTCCCAAACTAGACCCATGAGAAGAACCTCCACCCAGAAAATGTTTAGAGCACCTTCTAAAGTAGCTGCACTACTTAGGGCACATTTCCCAAAAATATAAAAGCTCTCAACAGAGGCAGATAATAGCACAAATGGCCACTGATCATTCTAAGATTTCTACTAAAAAGCTTGAACTCCCAGTGTATGGCAGGAACTCAGTTAAATGGCCTTGGCATATCCCTTTCAGTCACCCAGTTACTTGAACAATGGACTGCCAGGAAACCCTCTTGTTTCAACAGAGGTCTTGTTGCACTTGTCTATTTCATTCTCTTTTGGCTCTAGCTATTTTCCTAATTTAACTCTGAATAACTTCTTAAATATAACCAAATCTTCCAAAGAAGCAGTGAGTGTCATGTGCTAGCTGAGATAATTCACTTGTGATTGAGAGTTGTTTAGAGAGGATCCGAGCCATATTTTGGGCCCTTGTTTTGGCAGGGTAACAAACAAACAAATAACCCCAAACACATTATAGGAACAAATTGATTTATTTAAAATTCTGTTTACTGCAGGGTCTATATATAAGGATTCTCTTGGCCAAATTTGGACTACTAACACTTACTTCTTAGTTCCCTGATAAGGCAGAGCATATTTCAGAACAATCCAAGTAAACATGATGAATTTAAAGCTTTGAGAAGAGTCAATCCTTACTACAACAGAGTATAATTATTTTGTGATATCGGATATGAAAGAAACAGAACTTCTATCACATACAACAACAACAAAAGAAATCTAGTATTACTCAAAGAGCTGTGTTTTGAGAGAGTACTTTGGATACATGAAAAGCTTGGATAATGTGAACCTCTATATCTCTGTACTTGAAATCTCTCACTAGATATATATTCTCTGATTTCTTTGCATAAAAATATCATTCCAAAGATGTGCAGTACTGAAGTCTTCTAATAAAATTACCAATTAGGTCAGATAAATAATGTGTTTTTGATTAAATAATAATTAAAAACATATGAGGAGTAAAGTCCATTAATCATTGACAATGGATTTATTTGTATGATATATAATAATATAAACTAATGTTCCAAATGAATAAAACATCTTCTTTGCAAAACTGTGTCAAAACTTTAATTTTCTTTCCTCATCTTATTTAGTGTAGAATTTAAATCTTAATATTGTAATATAAACGTTTTTATTCTTCTTGGATACTGTTGCTTGTGTATTAATTGTGGTGTTTAGAAATGTTTGTTTTAGAATAGTATTATTTAAAAGTAGAATACCAATATAGCCGGGTTTCTGCACAATATGTTAATTGCCGGGAAAGCTACTTTTTAGATCTAAGCAAGTAATGTGTCCTTTCGAAAGCACAATAATTCAGTAGTGAATGGTTTTAATTGTAGATTTGTATATAGCTCTTCATAAACCAAGCAGTTAGCATGGCTATTCCTCGCTGGCTGCCTGCTTAGTATTTATTACTATTTTAGGAACTAAGACTCCAGGGACTTGGGGTCAAATTTTCGAAAGCACCTAAGTGTGACCAAAATTCCATTTTCAAAAATGACTGTGGTATTTATGAGCCTATGTCCCAATGACTTTCAATGAGGAATCCTAAGATTGGGTGCTTGCTGCTTTATAAAAAGGAGGCTCCTTCAAGGGGTCTCAGATTGCATGGAGGCTCCCAAAATCTCTAGGCACTTCTGAAAATCTTGGCCTTAGGCTCCCTAAGTCACTTTTGAAAATTTTACCACTTTTCCTGGGCCTGATCACTCTTTCTCATGGTAAATCCCTTGAAGATAGGCTCAGATGAAGGGAAGCCACCATGAAAGCAGTTCTTGTGGCTTTCCAGTAGAGGGGATCCAGTATATCACAATGAGATTTGGGGCCTATTGGGGCATTCTTAGATCCCGAGAGATGGGCCAGGTTTAGTTGAGTGGGGCAAGAACCTTCTGGATCGTCAGAGTGGCAGGACTGACAGATTTGCACAGGACTCTTCTCATTTGTCAGAGAGAAGGACTATTAATAAAGTTTGTCCTTTCTGACAATATTAACCTACATTTGTGTCTTCTAATTTTGGCCTGCCTAGTCAGTGGAAACTCACAATAGTATTTTCCTATTAAATTATGTCTGAGATGTGTGCAGAGACTGCCTTTTTTGTGTACATGTTAGGAAGGATCCATTGCATTTGAATCTATCTGCATCAAGAAACCACCAATGTGTTCAATACAAAAGATAACTCATTGATTAGTATTAATATATAAGAGAAAATATTACCTAATGTTAATATTTTTTCTTAAATGTTGAAGTTTGTCCTGCTTTGAGAGGATGTCAGGCTAAACTAATATAAATAAATAACAATGTACCTCTCATCCTGGAAAATAATCATCATACATAAAACTAGCTGAGATTTTTACACTGAAGCTTTGGAAGAATATAACATCATTAAAAGTTTATGTTTATGTTATTGCCAGTTTACTGCATCTCTTCTGTTTTGTGAATATACCATAAAACGCAAAGTAAAATCAGTAACATATTTGTAGCTTTATTGCCTAGCCTATTTGTGGCTTCCTTAACAACTTGTGAAATGTCAGAATAAGTGTTCACTAAAAGATGTCATTGTATCTAGACTCAAACTAGACAGAGTGCTAATTAAACTGCAATCAACAGAACTTTAACTATATGAACTGATTGATTTAATAAGGTTAACAGCTGTCACTTTTCAATAAGCTTAGCATTAAGACCCTACATATCAATGCCTTATTGCCAGACTTAAGATTGGTTGTTTGAGATAAATACCAGTAGAAATGTCAATGTCTTTGGCATATGTTGCAAGTCAAGAAAAGTACCCAAATGGTATTCTTTATTTGCACTGGTGACATAATTGATATGCAACACTAACTGAAGAGTATTAATATTTGTATGGTACTGTAGATAGCACATTGATTCAGTAGAACTACAGTATTTTCCAGGTTCTAAACTCTGCTCAGATTGGGTTTACAATTCCTTTACCATGTATTTATTTGGATGTTCAGTATCAGAGTAGTATTGTTTTCTTATAGCCTCATTGTAGTCGTAAAGTGATTATTTAAAGTGGATACATTTCATGATCTATATTTATTTTCAAGGCTGGCCTTAGGCATAACTAACATAGCTAGTAACTTGTGTGATGTTGCACTCCATAATGTTTTATGGAAATATGCTTATGAGTGTGAATATAATGTAACTGGAATATGCTTCATGCAAAAGGTCTCTTGTAAGGTATCATTACAAAGCTTATGATCTACTGAGTGTGTTCATCCTATTTGTTTGCATGTATTATTTCTGTGTCTGAAGTTAGGAAAATAAGATATAAACTCGTATTACTGATGTAAACCCATTAAGTGAAAGCCATTAAGGGTGCTTCAGAATCAATGACCTGTAAATGGCTCTGTTTACTTGCAAAACTTCCCGGGTCCCTGGGTGCAGGCCAGCCCTGGCAGAATGGAGGCTGGGATCTCACATGACATGTGAACATGTCACCTAATACTCGAATCCATCTTAAACCTGGTGCTTTTCCATTTAGAAAGAAGGACGGGGAACCAGAGAGACAAAAGATTCCCACCTTCTGCCAAAGCTATAAAAGGGGGTGGAACAGAACAAAGGAGGCTGCAGTCATGAGAAAACCCCTAGTTTATACCAAAGATGTCTGCTAACAAGGACTGTATGAGTTGAAAGGATTGGGCCCAGACTAGGAAGGAGTCTAGTCTGTGAAAGAAGCTTATTGGAACATCTCTGAGAGTGAGATATTATCTGTAATCAGTTTCCTAATGTATTAAGCTTAGACTTGCATGTTTTTGCTTTATTTTGCTTGTGACTTACTTTGTTCGGTCTGTTATTACTTGAAACCACTTAAATCCTACTTTTATACTTAATAAAATCACTTTTGTTTATTGATTAACCCAGAGTAAGTGATTAATACCTGGGGGAGCAAGCAGCTGTGCATATCTCTCTATCAGTGTTATAGAGGGTGGGCAATTTATGAGTTCACCCTGTGTACGCTTTATGCAGAGTAAAATGGATTTATTTGGGGTTTGGATCCCATTGGGAGCAGGGTGTCTGGATGCTGGAGATAGGAAACCTGCTGAGCAGTTTTTAGTTAAAGTCTGCAGCTTTGGGGGCGTGGACCAGACCTGGATCTGTGTTACAGCAGGCTAGCATGTCTGGCTCAACAAGGCAGGGTTATGGAGTCCCAAGCTGGCAGGGAAAATGGGGTCAGAAGTAATCTCAGCATTTCACGTAACGGTCCCAAGGGTGTCTCTGTGACCGAACCCATCACAACTTGGGTCCCCAGAGTTTGATGGGGAGAAATATAATCCCATGATGACTCAGCGATTCATGGACCTGCCCCTGAAAACAATAGGCCTAGAGGAGGGAGGGACTCACTGCAAGTCCAGGTCCCCATACTGGCACCATATCTAGAGAGACCGGCAGCTCACACTCTGATCTTATTCCCTTTTGCCACCCTGGGACGTCTAATATATTAAGATTGTCCGAGGTTCTAATCCAAATGCTGCTATTGCCTAAACACTCAGAAAAAGGTTCTGTGCTGTACCTTTTAGAAGCACAGCAGAGAACTTGCAGTTCAGGGGGAAGAGGTGGCTACAGTGGTTTTAAACCACCTTTATGCCCTCTGGATCCTGGACTATTACTTTTTAAATTATAGCAAACTCCTAAGGCTTTTATCTGGGCCACCGTGCTGCCTGGAATCTGTTCAGTACAGCATACTGTGGCCCTGCCCCTGACACACCCCTTCTGTCCTGTTCTCACCCTTGGTAGGTATCCTATGCAAAGGATTGCAAGGGTGTCCTCAAACTGCAGCCTTACAGATGTCTTCTGCAGCACCTGCTTCACAGGACTCCTCCCCAGTCCCAGACTGGGGCTTTTACAGTTTCTTTATGCTGCTCAAGCCCTTTATCAGGCATAAAAGGGCCAAAGGGAGGAAGATGATCTCACTCAAAAATCTAATCCAGATCCCTATATACAATAGTGCTGAGCATTCTCAACTCTCTGAAGTCAATGGAAGTTGAATGGTACTCAGCACCACGCGGATCAGGTTCTTTTTTAATATGTTTATAAACTTTTGTAAAACACTTTGAGTTTCTTGTATGAATGGTCCTATATACTATAAGTACAAAGTAATATTGTAAATGCAGCCCAGTATCTGAAAATTAGATTATATTCACTCTCTTTCTCTCAGACATCTCCAATAGAACTTAGCAAATAATATATTTGATACATTTATTGTCTTCTTTTGTTTGCAAATTGTCTTTGAGCAGCTTATGATTTTCTCAAATGTACTCATTATTCAGAATTATTCACAGGATAATTTAAATGAACAATTATTGGCCTATAGATTGTTCATGATGAGATTGTTGTGAGCTTTGAAATCTGAGCTTTGTTGGTTAATTTCTGATTTAGAACGAGTAACCTGATCTTGCTCCAGTTCCCTATATAGAAATGCACAATTTCCAGAATAAGTTTATTGTTGCAAATAGGCTCAATTATAAGTTCAAAATTATTTTCTGTAACTATTCTCCAATATTCATTTACAATTTGGTATTTCTGCAAACATTCAGGCAAGTAAACTTATTTGCTAGAATATTCACAGAATATGAATATAAAATGGCTGCAAACCTAGCTAAAGCAAATGCAGGGTTTTTTTTGAGCAAATATTTGCAGGAAGAATTTTTAAAATGTATTTCTGAGATAAAGAAAGGGTTAGAGGTCAATTAGAAACCAAGTTAAACAAAGTTTCAATAAACCTTGAAAAAACGTTATCAGAAGGTTGGTTACCTACAGTAAAACCCAAAGTGACTGGTGTTCCTGTATAATAAATTGAGAATGAGGACTGTGGACTTTGCCCAGATGGCATATTTTAACACATTTTTTGTCATGGATATTTAATTATACAGCAGGCCACTCAAGGAAGAAATGCCAAGTAAAGTGCTCTGGAGTAAAAAATAACCCAAACTTCCTGAAAGGTTTATGAGAAGGTATATTTGTTGAAGAGTAATGGCACACCATATCAGTTCATTTAATCATATGTCTGCATACTCTATAGATATTTTATGGACAAATCAAATATATATTTATATATTTCATGTTCTAGGAAAACAGTTCTCAAACTTTGGCAACCCAAGGAACCCCATTTTGATTTAAAATTTTTCGCAGCCTCCCAGCCCCCCGCTCAGCCCCAGGCCCCGCCCACACGCCACCCTTCCCCTAAGGTCCCACCCCACCTTTTCCCACCCCTGCTTCTCCTCCTCCCTCCCAGTGCCTCCTGCACACCACTGAATGGCTGTTCCGCTGCATGCAGGAGGCACTGGGAGGGAGTGGGAGGAATTGATCAGCGAGGCCAACGGCCCCAGACATGACTCGCATACCCCCTGGAGTACCCTCACAGAACCCCAGGGGTCTGCGGACCCCAGTTTGAGAAATGCCATATGGCACTACCGACCGATGGGGCTTAAATTAATATTTTCCTGTGTCAAGGTTATTCCATGATTGTCCAATACTGGATTGCTTGCAACTTTTACTGAAGCATCAGGTATTGACTAGTGTCAGTGACACAATACATTAAAAGAAAAAATACTGGTCTGATCCAATATGGCAATCCCTATGTTCCTAATTTGGGGTCATCATGTACAAACTATTTTTAGGCATAACTTCATTATAAAATTCTGATTAAAATGTTGGTATGATATTGTCCTTTGTATATATTTTTCTATTTAATGTGGGTAATATAAATCTGAATTTGTTCTTCCAAACATCTGCACACCTCTAATGAGATTATCAGGAGGCAAACCACAGAGCTTCAACTAGTATTCTGCTCAGTTGGGAGCCTATTGGCATTCACTTCAGATGCCACATTTGAGACATTACCTACTGAATCCTAGTTACCTCTATCAAGTATTTTATGTATTAATTCTCTCATCTTTTATGTTTCTTAGAATGTAATCCTTGCTGTTTTTGTTTACTTCCTCTTCCTGGTATCTTGCATTTAAAGATAGGGAAGGAATGACATTCATGGAGGGGGAAAATACTCAATAACCTGTGGAACTGTATACATTTTAACACTTGTTATAACCTTCCCATTTATCCTGAAGGCAGCACGATTAGATAAGGCTGTGAGAGAATGTGAGTCAGGCAACCTGTCTTCCATTTCCAATTCTGCTGCTGAGTTGCTATATTTCTGTAGTGAAGTCACTTTACCTCTCTGTCTCAGTTCCCCAAACCATAAAATAGAAATGATAACGATAGAAGCTTTCTGAGGAACCAAAGGAAACTTCTACAAATGCTGCTTAAAAAAAAAAGTAGTAATAATTTAAGAAAAGTTGTAGTAAAATATGAAAAAGAAAAGAGAGGACCTACCACTACCCAACTGGAGGAATACTCTATCAGCTACATCACAAGTATTCCTAAAAGCGTATTATTATGATTTAGAGCTAGGCTTATGCCTGCTCACATTTCCCTCCAGCAGTGCCTGACTTCTGTGAGGTGAGGCCTCCAGGTTGTTCATCTCAGCCCACTCTGAAATAGGATTTCACCAACTGTCCATCACCTAAAAGAGGGCATTATTGTTCCCTTGAGACTGTGGGAGGAGGAGATCTCACCATCCTATGTTGAAAGAAGGCTCAGTTGCCTCTGCTATAATGTCTCTCCCCTTCCTTCTGTTTTGGCGAGGTCCAGTGATTTTGTGAATGGGAAAAGGGAAGGGTGTGGATTGTCACAGATGCACTTTAATGGAAATTCATTTGAAAATAAGTATATTAACTTAAATTCGTAATAATGTTTATGTTCTTTAAATTTTCACATATTCTTTGCATGACCTCGATACTTTGAAATATATAATTTATATGTGAAAATAAAATATAGTGATAGATAGAATGGATTCTCAAGTTCCTTATATTCAAGTAAAACTAAATCCCAATACAGACAAACCTTATTACCGTATAACCTTAAGTTTGAATATAAACATTAAGTGAAGTTTTCTTTTAAAATTCAACTACAAAGTATTTAAGTAATAATAATAATAAACAATGTGTATGTATTTTACAAGTCAAAATAAGATATAGTGCCTGTTCCAAGGAACTTACAATTCAATATGGAGTTCATAATTACCCATGACAACTTGACATTCTGGATATTTGCATATTTTGGGTATATTTTGGGTTAATGCCAATGTCCAGCTGAGAATTAATAGTACATTAAAGTCAAATTTACTTCTTGACACTTTCTTAGAATGCATAGATGTTGTTTAAACTAGAATATTGCTGTGACTAAATTATATCAGACCGTCCATAAAAAAAGAATGTCAAAGATAACTTCAAGTTTTATCTTATAGTATGTTTCTTTTCTCTCTCTCTCTTTTTTTAAAGTAACTCTGTCAAAATGGCATTCTGGGGTTCTATGTTTATTGTCCTTCAATGATTTCTGAATCACAGTAAAAAGATGTTTGCTTGCTTTTTTTTCATAATTGGCAGCTCTGTAAATAAACCTGGGATTTGGGTTCTTTCCTTCCCACATACCTCCAATAATAAAGATTCTGCAGGCCACATTATGGCCCCAGGAACATGAGTGAAAGCACATTGCCTTTTGTGAGTTCACACAGCTGCAGCTGTTCTGGTAATAGTAATTTAGTAAATTCCTATTGATCACGCACACAAACTAATGGAATCCAGCACACTCCCTTTTAGTTGTGTTGACTGCAATATAAAGTAGTGTGACAGGCCCCACTGCAGAGTCGCTGTGATTGCTGTGGTAAAGTGGTCCCCCAGTTGTTTGGTAGCATGCTGGGTGTACCATATGCTTGGAGGCAAGAATTACAGAGACACTCCCATCACTTGGCTGTTCAGGCTGTAAGCTTGGTGGGTTCCCATAAACACTCAGAGTCAGATCAGCAACAAAGGATCTCTACTTGGGCTGCCAGAAAATAAACATTGCAGTTACCATGGGCACAGCTGCTTTAGGGGACAAACCTAAAAGATAACCCATCAGTTCCTAACTCAACTCAGAAGGGCAGTCCTGTTCAGGGGTATGAAGGTGCTGCTCCTCCAGGTGCCAGGAATACTCACTGCCAGGCCACCCCTCTCCCAGAGGCAATCACATGTTGTCCTGCAGATCTCCAGACCATAAGTCAATCCTTTTTGCCCTATTGTGCAGACCTAGCTGTATAGCCCCCCTATTTGGTGGCTGCTCCCCAATGTCCACTTGTTTCAGCTATCAGTGGCTTGCTGGGCAGCAATAGGATGCTTCCCAGGATAGTTATCAGTCTTTTAGTCCCAGCACCCAAGATGCCTGGCCTTTTTTCAGCAGCCAGCTCCTGATCCAGTAGGCCTCTGCTTCTTCCAGCCTACTGCTCCTGCTCCAGTGCCGCCTTTGGCTCCCTACTGGGCAAAATTCCATATGACCCTACTTCTTTTTTGTGTGCTGGAGCAGTGTTTCCCAAACGGTGGGTCCAGGACTCACCAGTGGGTTTTAAGAAGATTCTAGATAGGTTGCCCTATGCAGGGTCGGATTAACCCATCACTGGGCTCTGGCCTAGGCAAACGTACACTTCTCCTAGCCCAGTGCAGAGAGGAGGAGTGGGAGCTGGAGAGCAAGACAGCTCTGCACTCATCCCACAGTGATGGCTCCTGTATCTCAGGGCTTAGCCTGAGTTCATGCTCTAGGTATTGTAAATTGGCACATAGGCTTGCAGCACCACAGAGGTTTGGACCAGCTGCTCCTCTGTCATAATGGCCAAGCCAAACCTGAATGACACTGCAACCTTGTGTTCCCAGTCGCAACACCTGGACCAGGGAGCTGGGCCCAGCTTTATGGAAAAGGAGCTGCTGTGTCTGCTGGTGAGTGGGATGGTTCACTCTCCAATCCCCTCCCCTATATCCTCCACACTGGACTGAGTTTAGGATTGTAGTTTAGGGGCAGAAAGTGCATATATGTAATGATGAGTTGCCAAAAAATAAAGGCAAAATACAATTGGTAGGTCACCTTGGTAAAACATTAGGGAGCCACTGTGCTGGTGGAATAGTGGAGCTCTCTTCTGGCTGGATGTTGAACTGTTGGGGTTAACACAGTGGCCAGTAAGGAGCCAGCAAGTTCTTTACAGTAGTACACAGCTATTTTTGTCACTTCAGTGAGTAGATAAGACTCTTAACACAAACAATAAACAGATGTAATGAGTAATAATCTGCTGATAATGGTATGTTAAAAGAACTGTGGCTTTGATCCTGCTTCAGTCAAAGTCAATGGTGAAACCCTTAGTGACTTTCATAGAATCATAGAATATCAGAGTTGGAAGGGACCTCAAGAGGTCATCTAGTCCAACCCCCTGCTCAAAGCAGGACCAATTCCCAGCTAAATCATCCCAGCCAGGGCTTTGTCAAGCCGGGCCTTAAAAACCTCCAAGGAAGGAGACTCCACCACCTCCCTAGGTAACGCATTCCGGTGTTTCACCACCCTCCTAGTGAAATAGTTTTTCCTGATATCCAACCTGGACCTCCCCCACTGCAACTTGAGACCATTGCTCCTTGTTCTGTCATCTGCCACCACTGAGAACAGCCGAGCTCCATCCTCTTTGGAACCCCCCTTCAGGTAGTTGAAGGCTGCTATCAAATCCCCCCTCACTCTTCTCTTCTGCAGACTAAACAATCCCAGTTCTCTCAGCCTCTCCTCATAAGTCATGTGCTCCAGACCCCTAATCATTTTTGTTGCCCTCCGCTGGACTCTTTCCAATTTTTCCACATCCTTCTTGTAGTGTGGGGCCCAAAACTGGACACAGTATTCCAGATGAGGCCTCACCAATGTCGAATAAAGGGGAACGATCACGTTCCTCGATCTGCTGGCAATGCCCCTACTTATACAGCCCAAAATGCCGTTAGCCTTCTTGGCAACAAGAGCACACTGTTGACTCATATCCAGCTTCTCGTCCACTGTGACCCCTAGGTCCTTTTCAGCAGAACTGCTACCTAGCCATTCGGTCCCTAGTCTGTAGCAGTGCATGGGATTCTTCCGTCCTAAGTGCAGGACTCTGCACTTGTCCTTGTTGAACCTCATCAGGTTTTTTTCTGCCCAATCCTCTAATTTAGTTTGAGCAGGCCCTGCCCACCTTTCCACATTATTTTTTTCCATTTACCTTATCTTAAAATTAAAACTATTAAGATAACAGAAGCCTGTACAAGCTAAACACCTGTGCCTGCTCTTTATATACAGTCAGTGTTTGTCTATACAGAATGCTAGTGTGGCAAACGGGGTGTAACTCTACAGCATTCTAGCATGCTGTGTACTAACTGGTTGTGCAGATTCTACTTCTGCACACTACAGTTTTCATCGTGCACTTGGACCTACTGCTGTTTCAAACATGGAGCAAAACAGCAGTAGGTCAAAGCACAGTATGGAACTTTTAGTGTGCAGCAGCTGGGTCCTCACAGCCAGTTAGTAGTACACAGGCTAGTACACTAGATTTAAACCCCAGCTTGCTGCACACTACCTCTCTGTAAAGACGTTCCCTCAGTTTTGCAGGCTCTCTCTCTCACAGCAGAGAATTTGAAAATGTATGCCAGATCAAGCTGGAAAGATTGAGCATTTTTCAAAGTAATGTCCATTTTGTGGGAAGGCAAGAGAACTCATTTTGGAATTGAGATACTGTGTGCAAATGGGTTTGTCTTGTGGGGGCTGGAGGGGAAAGGGGGGTTGACAGTGGGTGTTTAAAAAATATCTTCATAGGGTGAATGTCCTTGTCAATTTTCAGTACTCTGTTACTTGAAACAAGCTGCAAGTATAAATTAAAATGCTCTGTTCTCCAACTCAGTCACTGCATCCACTTTCTGGGTACTGAGGTCAGATATGATGGGACTTTCACTTCCTAAAGTTTCCAAACAGTTGTATCATTACAATTGTGAGGTAAAAGGCAATAAAAATTCAATAACTAAGTGGTATTAATAAACATAACATTAATGAAATCTCAACAACATAAAATTTAACCTCTACCCCGGTAAGCAAAATCGTTTAATAAATTGGTTTTATTCACATATAAAAAGTGTGGGAGGGGATCATTTTGGGGAAAGGGATAGACAGAGACTCTTCTTTTGAAATATGCCACAATACACTGTGAGCTTGCTGAAGGGCTCACTACCTGCACTCCTTGTGATCGTTGCTCACCTTTTTTGACCTGTAAAAGTGTACTGTGAGAGAAATACATTGTGAGTCAAATGAACTAAATATGGATTGCAAATGCACACAGAGACTAGTTGCAGCACTGGGGATTATAGTATTATATGCTAGAACTGTCAAAGGGGAAGTGACTAGGGATCGGAATAAAAGAGTTGGTGCCCCCAGAATATTTTTTCCATCCCATTTAATATGGTGCAGCCTTGGCTACTGGCATGTCATATGGGGCACTGAATAAGTGTGGATACTTGGCTGGGATTTTTTTCTTTAAATTAATAGCTGTTGGGGAACATGAGTCTTATTCTGGTACAAGCAAAGTTTGGATAACTTAGTTTGTACTATAGTATCTTTATCATAGAATCATGGAATACCAGGGTTGGAAGGGACCTCAGTATTTTAAAGAATCCTTATTGAGGTTGCAGGAACAAACCATCCCGATGTGTAGAAAGAATAGTAAATATGGCAGGCGACCAGGTTGGCTTAAGAGTGAAATCCTTGCTGATCTTAAACACAAAAAAGAAGCTTACAAAAAGTGGAAGATTGGACAAATGACCAGGAAGGAGAATAAAAATATTGCTCAGGCATGCAGGAGTGAAATCAGGAAGGCCAAATCACACTTGGAGTTGCAGCTAGCAAAAGATGAGTAACAAGAAGGGTTTCTTCAGGTATGTTAACAACAAGAAGAAAGTCAAGGAAAGTGTGGGCCCCTTACTGAATGAAGGAGGCATCCTAGTGCAATAGGATGTGGAAAAAGCTAATGTATTCAATGCTTTTTTTTGCCTCTGTCTTCACGAACAAGGTCAGCTCCCAGACTACTGAACTTAAATTCTCATGGAGTATTTCCCAAAGCCCCCTGCTCCCCTACCCAACATGCTATGGAACCTCCAGGGGAGTTGAAAATATTTACTGGAGCTCCGCTCAGGACAGCTCCAACTGAATGTAAGCCATGACTGCTACTGCTTGAGTTAAGAGTCAAGGCTAGGTAATTAGTGGCTGTAACAACTCATTATCCTCTGTGGATCAGCACAGAGAGGGGACCCATATTCATCAGTGGGTTACACTGGCACAATTTGAAGCATTTGGCCAAATGAGAATACTTAAATTGCTTTAAAACATTTTACATTTGAGAGGAATGTGGATGTCCTCCTCTTGATATGCTCACAAAATGGGAATTTCACAAGCTCATCAATAGTGAATGTCCACAGTGGGATTAAAAAAAAAGGAAATGATTGCCAATTAGGATCATAATGATGTAAAAGATCCATGCGTCAAATGGAGGGGCCTTGGAAGAAAGCAGAGTCAGTTAATTAAACTAAACTTGTCTGTGGCCAGTTTGGCATCTTATTGAGTCTTTAAAAAAGGAAAATATGTATCCCTAGAAGTTTAATATCAATGGAGTTTTTAAACTCTTGAAATTATTTTGAAAATAACAAGTAACTTAGTTCAGTGTTTCAATACAATTGCCCACAAATGGTGTCATTATTTTAGCAAGTAATAATTAAACCACTCTCCCTATAATCAATCATGATGAGATGTCCTGGACCATAGCCTATGCTGCCATTTTCAGCCTATTTTCCATTATAGATAATCACATATAGTTCCATTTGTGATATATAAATATGAAATTGTGATGCTTCCTGGGGATACCCACTGTTAGGGGCACCTCACTTCCACCTGCCCTTTGCGTGAGGTAGTCTTGTCTGTGTCTGCTGTGGATCAGGTCCCTGAAACCACCAGCCCCTGGCAACACAAGAACTGCCTTTCAGGGCTCCACAACCTCACTCTCTCTCTACAGGTTTGCAATAGGTTCACACCAGCCTCCGAGTTCTCTGAGAATTTCCAGTAGTGTCCAGCTGGGGGTCACAAGCTGTCAGCCTACACCCTAAACTCCGCTTTGCATCTAGCATTTATAATGGTGTTAAATATATTAAAAAGTGTTTTTAATTGATGGGGGAGGGGTCGCACTCAGAGGCTTGAGAACCACTGTGCTAGCACTCATTAGAATTTGACTTAGAATGCTAAGGGTTGCTCATTGTGATGCAGACGTTACTCATTTTACATGTAAACAGATAGATGGATAAACGTCACTTGCCTGGAGAAAAACCTGCTTTTCACCTTTCCTGCATAATTTTAAAAATATATCATTTTCAGTAGACATACATAACTCCTTATGTAGTATCTGTACATACATTTCACATTGATATTGATGACCAGAATGACACAGGCTTTTATTAGAGACTTCGCTTGACATGCTTTGTAGAACTCGAATGTAAATACCAGACCCAGGGGATTCCTGTAACTTTATGCATTCCTTCTGTCTGTTATCATTAAGAGATCCCATGGTCACAGGAAAACAGCAACATTTTTGAAATTTACCAAGATTACTTTGAAAAGGTGCAGATTATTTACCATTTTGGAGTCATGTAGGTGGCCTGCACATGAACAAGTTGTCAGTATTTCACAGTATTTTTCAATCTACTCTATGTTTTCATTTTAACATATTGCTTTATGCCTTATAAGAAAGTGATTGTTGTTTTGTCATGGCAGCTGTTCTATTTCACAGTTTTGTATAATTGTTTTAAAACAAACAAAAACACGTTTGTGCAGGTGAGTTAGATTGTACTGTATTAAAATGCCATTGCATTACATGTGCCAATAAAATATGAAGATGTTGTTCACTGGTTCTATATTATTGACTTTCATACGAGACATATATAAACCTATTCCATTTTCACAACAGAGTGATAGTCCTGACTTTATGGAATCCCCCTGGGTACACATCAATGTGAAATCAGGATCTTGCCCTATTTCTGTACATTAATTTGCATATTAGTGAGAAATGTTATATTTTCATGCAACTAAGTCCTGGATGCTAGAATTTTGGAAATGGTTTTGATGGAAGTCTATTCTAATCTAAATATTTGTTGGTGATATTATTCCCCTCTTTAAGCTTAGTAGTATATATTAGCTATTTATTGAAATCTAATTCTCCAGTTAACTAGAGGTTGAAGTAATTGAACTGTATTTTACAGTCATAATCAATGTCTATGGAAATGGAAATGCATATGGAATGACAAATGCAACCTAAACATTACCACTTAAAAAATAAAGCCAAGAGTGTAATTAAAGTAAGTGCCAAATATAATCTTGTAGAGCCTTTTAAGTTTCAAAGTAGAGGTTGAGTTAAATAAAATGCTGGTTTATCGATACTTTTCATGTCATATTGCAAGCAAAGCGCTGCATTCAAAACACTTTTTTATTATACATGAACCTGGTGACTTAATTAGGTGATTAAATTCCTGGAAAGCAATCCATGTATGAACTATTGAAACCGAAACAAAGGTAGATTGTAGTAGATGAAAACAAGGAGGTGTTAATAAAGAGGTTAAAGTTAATTGTTTACAAATAAGTGAATAAAATTCCAATGAATGGTGTGGAAATAAGACAGCAGGCTATAATCCATAATATCTAGATTTTCAGAGAGATATCACATGATGTATTATGGGATAAATGGGGAATCATTAACTCCACAGGATAACTCTCTGGCTATATCTATATTATGAGATAGGAATGTGATTTCCCTGCTCACGTACACATACTCAGAGCGGCTTGATGACAGCTAGTGCAAGTATAAACAGCAGTGTAGCTGTAATAGCACAGGGAGTGACAGCAGAGGCACAGCTGTGCTGAGTACAAACACTCCTGAAACCAGAGGCCACATATTTGGCCTGGATAAGTTCTGCCTCCACTGCTGCTACCATGGCTACACTGCTATTTATACTCATACTAGCTCTCATTGAACTACTATAAGCATGCATACATGAGCAGGGAAATCCCACCCCTAGCTCATGGTGTAGACATAGCCTATATTTCCCCTTAGACTGTGGTCGCCCCTTAGCAGATACTATGTGGGGATCTGGCTCCATGATTAGCTTGCTCCTATGCATTACCTATCATTGGGTACAGCATGTGAGAGCAAGGTTCCATGGAAAGCTGTGTGTCATGGCCGGGAGAAGGCGGACTCTGATCTCTGTCTTCTCTTTACACAGTATATTGGGTATCCATGGTAGTACTAAGATTCACAGAAAAATGAGGAAGAAATCTCAGTGAAATAAGCTTGCAGAGTTTTCCATCTCATACATTCCCCCCCCCCCCCCCCATTTAAGGTATGATTTTTCCATAAATTGTTCAATGGATGTGAAATTCTTCAGTCAGTTCTTCAGAAGAGGGTTTGGATTTTTTAGATTTTCAAGCCAGAGCCAGTAGGGACCATTACATAATCTAGTTTGACCTCCTGTATAACACAGGCCATAAAATTTCACACAGTTATCCCAGTAGTGAATACAGCTTGTGTTTGACTAAAGTATTAAAAGGTGTATATTCTTTGACACTCATCAGGAGTGGATTTTCCCATGGCTTCATATAATAGGACCAGCATGATCGTTAATATTTTTCACTAATTTAGATATGATCATTATATGTTCAGATGATATCAAACTAAAGGGAGTGGCTGGGATTCAGAGGATATAGTTGATTTTCAGGATAGTATTGAAAAAAATATGCTAATATACTTAGACACATTCAATGTTCTATTCCAACACTAAGTATAATATGATGCAGCTGTGTAGAAATAAAACTGAAGCTAAGCATAGTTTAAATGAAATTTAATTAATTATTATGGGCAGGGATTCGAGTATCTTCATAGATGTAACATTTACATTCCTGAGCTGTTGGGAAGTGCCTAGTAAAGATCGTGAATAGAAGTTGGCTTGTATCAAGAGCGGTATAATATACTAGTTGACAGTTCATCCTTTGGGTTGATGCAGCTGTCAGCATCAATGCTTGCTGTATAGTCACTCAACTTCAATATTTCTCTTGGCTAAAATTTAATAAATAGAACTGCTGACCTCAGATGTCATTAATATCTATAGACTGGAGGCCTCATACCTCCTATGAATACCTCTTGTTAATGGTTCTGCTGGTAATGTCTGATGAAAAAGTTAACTTTCAAGTATGTTTTTCTTTATCTCATCCTTATTGGCCCATAATAAGAATACTAGATTTCATGATACTAGCTCTGGAAACATCGAACTTAATTGTTTCTCAATTACCTCCTTACAAGTATCTACATTAAATTAGAGCCTCTATATAAAAACAACATTGCAATAATTTAAGTTGGGGGAAAAAAACAACATTATATACTCACCTTTAACTTTTTCCCTTGGCATCCATGCTTTATAATACAGTTTTGATCACATACGATTATTTCTGAAGGACCCCTATATAGTGAGCATACTGGCTTGAAAATTTGCAGTGAATGAGGCATCTGAACTATATTTATTTTCATTCACGTTTTTCAAAGAATGAACTCCTGCCTTAATACACTTTTGTTCTATGCCCAAAAGAAACTTTCATTTGCACTGGTATAAATTTGGAGTATATCCATAGGCATGAATCTGCATTCTCAATACAGCAGAGGTCATGGGAAATAATAACTGATATATGATCAGGTAATTGAAGACTGCATCAAAATACTGATGGTTGAGGAGACAAACATGCAACCTTAATTTTGGTATTTCCTCAAGTGCTTCATTCTGAAACTTTAATGGTGTGTGGGCTTGTGTGAGAATATAATTGGTATATAATTTCGTAAGTGGTGTGTGTTTGTATTAATAGTACTAGTTGTTGGGTTTTTTTAAAAGAAAAATGATAATACACATTAATTTCATAATGTGGAACTGTTTCCTAGAAAGCAGTAGCATGCTGTATCCTGCATAAAATGTGCATTCAATAAGGCAAGGATCACACTGAATAACACAGGGGTCCTGTGAAAGTCAATGCACTAGAACCTAAAGTGGCTGAAAAAAGTATATGTGGCGAGGTATAACGAGGGGGGCAGTATCATTTTCTAAAGAAATGAACATCACGTGTGTCTGTTCTCCAGCTCCCCCTCCCCCCATCATTTCTGCTTCCACATCTGTGAGTCCTAGCCGAACATAAATTCTGTTCTCCCCCCAGACTCCCCTCTATTGCTCCAGCACCTCCAGGAGCTTTTCCCTTGTGACCTAGATCTGAGCCCGGGGCTGGAGAGTGTGGCAGAGAAAGGGGTGGAGCAAAGGAGCCATCCTTGTTTCTCATAGGAGAGGAGGAAGAAGTTAAGCCACACCATCAACTGGTAGGCTACTTGCATCCCTCTCCCCTACCCCCTATGCAAATAGGCTTCTAAGGGGAAGAGGAGAGACTCTGACTGGCTACTTACATCTCAAAAGGAGAGGAAGTGGGAAAAGCAGCCAATCAGAGGGGGATTTCCCCTAAGCAGGGCTGAAAAGTAGCCCCTCAGTGACCTGGATGGAGTGGCCTCTGTAACCCCTTTCAGTCAGATATGCTTTAAACACTGCTAGGTGCTCAGCATCTCACAAAATTAGGTCACTTATAGCCTAAATATGGATCTTAGGCACTCAAGTTTAGAAATTTTGACTACACCTCCTATATGCTAAACATATTCCATCACACACACACACATGATTTGGATATTCTGTAGTGCACTTTCAAGTAATGAATGTGGGTTACCAATATGGAAGCTCATACTGGTTCCTATTTTCTCTATTTTTTAAGGGATGATCATGTTTTATAGATGTACTTGCTATTGTGCTTTTTTGGAAGCTGCATAGCCTTCTTACCACTATGGTAGGGTCATATTTAAGGCTCAAATTCACATTGTTGGTTATAGAAAGGAACTAAAAAATAAAATGTAAAAGCAGAATGATGTAAACATTTAAAATAGAAAATAAAAATAATGAAAATTAATCCAGTGAAAAAGAACCTTACAATATGCTATAGTGACAGCCTTCACGCTGTATTTCCTTATTTACACAAGCTTAATGTAGACCATTTTAAATGTAAAAATTCAGTGTGATGTGCAGGAAATTAACCATCCAAGCTCCATTAAAATTCATAGGAGTTATGTAACTAATTCCAAGAATATCGAGTGACATTTTCCCCTGATTTAACTCCATTGTAATCAACTGAATTATTCTGGGGAAGAATAGGGCCTATTAAACTTTTTTTTCCCTTAATACATTTTGTCATCGTGTTTTGTTTGATGATAGAATGAGTATGCCATTGGTGACAGGTTACAGTAAACACTTTGTTTTCTGATCATCATTGTTGGAGGAAAGAGGCAATGTCTAATGCTGTGTCCAACAATAGCTGAAGTAATTTAAAATATCTTATTACTAGAGACTATAGAGTTACAAAGCAGACTACAATCATTTAAAATTGCACAAACAACATATAAATGCATAGTTGTTCAAAAAACATTCAACTCGTTTCTCAGTGTAGGTCTGATGTTCCCTCCTCTGACTAATGTACATCACCTTTCACATGTAAAACTTGTACTGAATTTTAGATGCTTTGTTTGTAGTTTATGCATATTAATAATGTGGTATGAGTTCTCTTGCTAATGAAGCAAAGTAACTTTGATGTAATGATTTCTTAAACAGATTAACTACAAATCTTAAAAGTCATATCTACAAGCCCGATGTTGCGATTCAAATGTGTACAGTGACTGTCTTTGTGCTGTTTTTCTCGTGTTTTAAATGTTATTCTCAAAACCTTTCATGAGCTAGCAATATATCTAAAATGAAGGTGCTTATTCTCTTTATCTATACAATAAAAACCTTCATATTTGGAAATGCTTTTTAACGCTATATGATTGGTTGTGGGAGAGATCAACCTTTACAGAACATTCATCTTCCATACAATATTTTCAAATGCAAATCCTCTTTATTTTTTTCTGTGAGTTCCTCCATGGTCCTGGTTCACAGTTAAGAAGAAAACATATGTAAGTTACTATTCAGTGCTTTTTTTAGAATTAAAATCCACAATTATCTACTATTCAAATACAGAGAAATACTTCAGTATCTTAGATACAAATATGGATAAATGCAGGTAAATATTTATCCTTTGGATGTATAATCATTGGTTGAGCCCCATTGTTACCCATGGAGCTGGCTGTTACCATGAATTTTCAGCCAACAAATCTTGTAGTAGTAGTAGTAACAGTTGATGGAATTTGTGATCCCAGCTCACTTAGACATTTCTGAAAATCCCAGTCTATGTTTAAATACATTATGAAAATGGGGCATGCAAGTAACTTCCAAATAATTCAGCCATGACACTGACATCTAGTTCCGTGTGGGCCTCATGAGAGATGTGTGCTTTCAGAAGGGAATGTGAAGAGAGTAGGAGATGAGGTTGCCATGGAAGAACGTATGGAGACTTCTGTGTGAGAAGATGACAAATTAGTGGGCAAGGCTGGATTGGCAAAATGGAGGGGATTGAGGGGATTATGATACAGAACAAGTCAAGGTCAGATAAATCGTGACAGTAGAGGTTTGAAGGCGAAAAACGGGAATCTTGAACTTGATGCACTCTAGAAGAGGAGGCTAGTAGAGGGGACTACAGATAGGGGGAGGGTTTAATTAGAATGATGGAGAAGGAAAATGATCTTGCTGGCAGTAATGGGAAGAATCAACAACAATGTCAAGAAGGCCAGAGAGGAGGAGATTGGAGTAATCAAAGATAAGAGATGATATAGGCCTGAACAAGAACTTTCATTGTGGGGAAATATGGAAAAGAATGGAGTGTAAAATGTTAACCGGTACATTACTTGGACATCCTTCGATGTGAATATCAAGTGAGAAAAAGGAGTCAAAGCTGATCCCCAGGTTATAGAAAGGGTGGTGGCAGAGAAAGTTGTAACATAGATGGTTTAGGTTGGAAGATCAAGATTTCAGTTTTGACTACATTAAGCTTATATTGACAGATTAGATATCCAGAAGGAGATGTGAGATACAGGCCAAGATTCAGGAATGGATGGATGGAGATGAGTTAGGAGTGGAAGAGTAGATTTTTGAGTTGTCACTGTGGTAGTTGTAACTGTTTGAGTTGATGAAGTTGCCCAAGGAAATGTTGTATTGTGAGAAGAGGAAGTAGCTGAGGACAGAGCCTTGTAGGAGGCCTACAAATGGTGGGAGGGTGGAAGTGGAGGACCCATTGAAAGAAACACTGAAGGAACATTCAAAGTTATAGGAGAATAATGAGGAGAGAACAGTATTGCAAAAAACCTGGATGGATATGTCAAGGAGTTTATGAATAACAATGTCAAAATTGGGTGAAGAAGGATAAGGTTGAAGTAGACTCCTTGATAACTGACTGAGAAGAGGGTAATAAACAACTTTGTGAGAAGAGTTTCAGTGGAACTGAGAGAGTGGTAATAAGACTGGAGAGTATCAAGGATGGAGTTGGAGGAAAGAAGCTCAAGGCAACAGTCAGAAATAGTGTATCTGATAAGCTTCAAGGTGAAGGGTAGAAAAGAGATGGTATGGTAGTTGGAGAGGCATATGGGAGTCAAGATACATTTTCTGGAAGACGAGAGAAACAGTAGCACATCTGTATTTAGCGGGGAAGAAGTCAGAGGAAGGTGAGAGGTCAAGGCAAAAAATAAAAAAGGGGGGGGCAAGGGAAACTAGGAAACTGGAGGTGATGGAGTTGTTGGGCAGATGGAACGTTTTGAGATGGAGAAAAGGTGAAAAACCTCAAGAAAACAGTAGAACTTGCTGATTCCCCCCTTCTCTCCCGCCCCCACACCAGAAAACATCAGCAAAATCCTGTACAAAGAGAGGTGGGTGTAGAAAGGGAGAGGTTGAGGAGGTAGACAAACATGGTAAATAGGTGATGGGAACTGCAGGCATGAGTCAACGAAGGTTGAGAAATAACACTGTTTGGCAAATAATGTGTCACAATATAAAGATGAGAGAACAACTTTTAATGGAGGAATTCTGCATAGTCATGAGACATTCACCAGAGGCGTTCAGTGAAGCAGGACAAGGAGTCAAGGAAGCCAGTGTTGGGAGTAAGCAGAGTTGAGGTAGTGGGACAGACTCTTTGTTGGTAGGTCTAGGAAACCATGTAATTACAACATTATGCACATCTTGGTTTTTGATCTTTTTTTCTGCATACATACTTGAACTAAAGGGTGAGATTCTCCTCTCAGATCTACTTGATAAAACTGAATAACAGACAAAAATGAGGGATATATATGATGTGTAACTGGGGCCACACTCTGCATGCTGCCCCAACTTGCATGTTCAAAGAAAATTGGATAGAATTAGGTTTTTACAAGTTTTCTTTTCACACACTGTACTTTTCTATCTACTGTATATTCATAATAATGTACTCTGGGGGTAAAATGGATACTTGTAGAATAGCACCTGATTTGTTTTTATATTCATAATAGTTTAGGAAGAAAAATAAAACATGATGTATGTAATAAAATTCAAAGAGAGGATCTGATTAATAGCTTAATTAGCAATATTGGGCTGTTTTCTTACTAACCATAATAGCTTTATATTAAAATAATTTGTCTTTCTCCATCTTGGAACCAAAACACTAATAGATTTGGAATAATTCCTGCAAAATTACTTTGCATGCATTACTTTAAACCTAACACACACACACACACATACACAAAACCATCATGTCTACATGACTCAGAAATAGAACTACCACAAATTATTTAAAATACGTATCTTTGGAAGACTCTTTAATTCTTAATTCTGTTTTGCTGATTTTTCCACAGACAGAATTTTCGACTGAACAGCAAGACTAGTACTTTTCAGTCATAAGAGGTTATGCAATTATGAGATGCTTTAAACATAGTGGGCCACTTTAACAAGGAATGCATGTATCTGGATCTGTTGATCCACGTGTGTACGAAGGTGGATGGCATTTCTTCTTAAGACATTAACGATACCCCGTATTTGCAGTTTTAGTGAAATATGGTCTAGATGAAACTACTGTTATGGGGTTGCATAACTTGTTGAAAGATCATTCAGAATTACTCTTTGAGAACAGTTTGCTGTCAAAGTGGGAGGGTATATCTAAAGCGGTCCTGCTGGGCTCTGTCCTGGGTCTGGTACTAATCAATATTTCATTAACAACTTGGATGATGGAGTGAAGAGTATGCTTATAAAATGTGTGGATGACATCAAGCTGGCAGGGGTTGCAACACGTAGGAGGAGGATTAGAATTCAAAATGACCTTGACATAATAGAGATTCCTCTGAAATCTATAAGATGAAATTCAATAAAGACAACTGCAAAGGAATACATTTAGGAAAGAAGAATCAAATCCACAAATACAAAGTAGGGAATAACTGGCTAGAAAAAGGACCTGGGGATTATAGTGGATCACAATTTAAATATGAGTCAACAGTGTGATGCTGTTGCGAAAAAGGCAACTTACATTTTGGGGTGCATTAACACGAATGTCATATGTAAGGTACAGAGAAGGACAACAAAAATGATTAAGGATATAGAACAGCTTCCATATGAGGAGAGATTAAAATAACTAGGGCTATTCAGCTTGGGAAAGATACGACTAAAGGGGGGATACATCATGAATGGTGTGGAGAAAGTGAATAGGAAATTATAAACCCCTTCCGATAGCACAAGAACCAGGGATCACCCAATGAAATTAATGGGCAGTTTTAAAACAAACAAAAGGAAGTACTTCACATGCTGCACAGTCAACCTGTGGAACTCATTGCCAGGGGACATTGTGAAGGGCAAAACTATAACAGGGTTAAAAACAGAATTAGGTAAATTCATGGACGATGCCTATTAGCCAAGAGGGTCAGGGATGAATCCCAGGCTCTGGGCATCCTTAGACCTCTGACTGCCAGATGCTGGGACAGGATGACAGGAGGTGGACCACTTGATTATTGTTCAGTTCATTCCCTTTGAAGTATCTGGCATTGGCCACTGTTGGAAGACAGGATACTGGGCTAGAGGGACCATTGTTCTGACCTGGTATCGCCATTCTTATGTACATCTACACTGATGGTGGTGTGTCAAGTACACATACTACAAGACCACCTAGGATGTGAGTAAATAGCAATGTAAATGGTAAGGCATGGTTTAGGCCAGTAGAATAAAGTGCCTTACATGAGCAATCCCTAGGTATTTACCCTACATAGGCTCTGTATATATGGCTCACACATCTATGTTGCTGCATTTACCCGTGTAGTGTTCCATTGCTTCCCTGCTGCCAGAGCCTTTCACTGAATATAACTACATACCACAGTGACAAGTGTGGATGCAGCCTACCTTTCACTGTGGTGTGTAGCTATATGTGTAGTGCCTATACACTACACACTACTGTAATTGCAGACACAGTTTCAGGAAAGGGGCAAAACACTCCTAGCCATGGACATTCAAAACCTAGGATGGTTCAAAGACCCAGGATGCAGATAGTTGAATACAAAGAACTATGCTGCATTATCTGTGGTATAAATACCTCCTGAAAATACCTTCTGATTTTTAATATTTTTGTTTTGTTTGGGAGGGTTTTTTGGGGGTGGGAAGCTAGAGATATTTTCATTCACTCTTTCTGTTTATATTTACATATCATTATTATTTTACTTCACATTGTTAGTCATAGTAGATGTAGAATAATAAGGAGAAGGTTGCAAGTCCTGCTTTGAGACCGAACTCCCATTAATTCACAGCACTGAGATGGAGGCAGTACAAAACCCTCAGTGAGGCATAAGGTAGCTCCTGAGGAACTTCTGCAGCTGCTCAGTTATGGCAGTCTAAAGAGGGAGCCTGGCACTGTGCCTTTTAGTGGATTAGGAGGGCAGCATTTGTGACTGGACCCCTGCCATAGAGGGTGCAAGCCTCTTGTTGCCTTCTCCTTCCTTTGTATACCTCTGCAGGCACTGACAACAATGTGGCCATAAGAGCCTAAGGCAAGATCCTGCAAGGTGCCGGTGGCCTTGATTCAGGTTCTCTAGTGCTTTCTCATTCAAAGCTCCTATTCAAGGAACATATCACGCCACGGAAATTACTATTTGCAGTTAAACTTTTTCATGTTAAAATGGATGAAGCTGCTTGGGGTTTTTTGGTATTCGTTATTTTAATTTGAGGAATAGCTTGTGTAATACCTGAACTGGGAGACCAGTTTATTTGTAAGTACTGGTATGTCTGGTCTCCAAGGTAGCCATTTTCTCTCCCCCTGCCACCCAACTCCTAAATACTTTGAGTAATGAAATCACAGCATAGAAAGGAAAAACTAAGGCACAGGACTGGGATTCAGGAAATCTGGGTTCCTTTACCACAGACTGCCTGTATGGTCTTGGGGAAGTCATTCACTCTCTCTCTGCCTTAGCTCCTAATCTGTAAAATTTGGATTATACTACTTCCTTCTCCCATACCTTGTCTGTCTTGTCTTCTTGAATTGTAAACATTTTGAGGGAAGAGAATTTCTCTTACAACATGTCTATATAGTGCCCAGCACAACAGAGCCCCAGCTCCAGTCTCTAATCACTACCAAAATACAACTAATAAGCAATAATAAATCTCCTGTCTAAAATGGTGAAGTCACTCTGAGGAAAATAAACATTTTCAGAATTATTATTATCCCAATAGTGATCTTTAAGAAAGTCATCCACAGTATTTCAATAACAGATGAGACCCTGAATGGGTTTTATAGATATATAAAAGAGTTGATTTCTATGAAGGTCAAAGAGAGTTCAATATTACAGAGAAAATAGTGGCTTTTACCTAATCGTATTAGCTGCTGAACTGCTCTGACGGAATCCTTTATTTAAAATGTCAGAAGTGTAATTCACAAATATGTGATTTTTGTGAAGCTGCTATTGATAATTTGTCACACACAAATAATGTCACAGAAAATTGGTGGCACTTTTCATTTTTAATAGCAACTTTCCTTTAATGATTTAAGAAAATTATGGAATTTATTCTCTGACAGCCCTCCCACCTTCTTGTCAGCTTCTTTACTTCCCCAGCTATAGCCTTTGCCAGTCCCTCACTTTCACCACATCTGCCTCTCCACCTTTCAATGTCCATTCCCTCCTCCCTGGAGATATTTTAAATTTGTCACAAGGAGCCTTGTTCTGGCATTCCTAGTAAGGTCCATCAGACAAGAACTCTGCTTTGATGTATCTTAGAAAGTCTGTCAAATGAAATTCCCTCATTCGGAAAAGCTGTTTTTCAGGCGCTCTGTTCATACTTCCCTCTCTCAGTGACCCTTTGCCTACAATTTCAGTCTCTTATTTGTAGCCATTGAAGGAACAATACTAACTTAGGCCACAGAAGTAACGTAATGTAGAGTTTGGCACCAGTAGTTTGGCAATAAATAACTTCATCTTAGTAAGATTGGAGTTAAACTTGTTCATTTGAGTGAGATTTCAGGAATTGGATGCATGCATTCTGGCTACTTGTATACTTTCAGAGGCAAAGAACTATGTTTGGTTCTGTCATTTGGGTGAATAGTGTGGAAGTTAATTTTCTAACTGAAGATTTATTTGATTTATATTGATAGTTTTGATAGGAAATACACTTGAGAAACCTAATTGTAAGAGAGTAAAGTTTTTGTCAGGGCTGAGACATAGGCAGCCAGGTCTAGCGATTGGGGCAGGGTTCAGAGCTGAGAGTCAAACCAAGGATCAAAGCCAGAGTCTGAGATGAGGGGCAAAGATCAGGAATAGGTCAGAGAAGGAGGAGTCTGTCAAAAGGGAGGGGCCAGTGTCCCAGCCAGATAAAACCCAGTTGTGCAGATAATTTCCTTTGCCTCTCCTTAGAATTAAATAGAAAGCCCTGATCAATCAGAGTTCATGGTATTCCTCCAATCAAGCCCAGGGAACTGCCTCCCTGATGTAACTTCTGGTTTCATGGTTGCTCTTGCTGAGCTGATTAGCAGCAAGCTTCTGGATGGGAGCAGGAAGATGACAGTTAACTGGGAGGCCTGTGCACACAGGTTTCAAGTACTACAGTGTCATGACTTATTTTGTATTGGGTATATACATGTGTTTGCCAATGAGTGTACAGATATTTAAGTAATGTTGAAAGTCTTGGTAAAGATAAAAGTGGCGGGGGGTGAGGGGGACAGGAGTGATGTCATACTATAGACCACCAAATAAGGAGAAGATGTATGAGGCATTTCTAGCACAAATAGCAGAAATATTCAAGACACAAGACCTAATAGTAACTATTTTTCTGATAGATGCCTGTATAATATGATAAAACACAAAATGTCCAATTAGTTCTTGGAATGTATCAGGGACAAATTTCCGTTTTGAAAGGTGAAGGAAGTAACCATGGGGACATCCATTTTAAGATTTGTTTCTGACTCATAGGGAAAATTTGGTTATGAATTTAAAGGCTGAAAGCAATGTGGGTATAAGTGATCATGAAATGATAGATTTTATGATTCTAAGGAAAGGAAGGATTGAGAGCATCAGACTAAGGAAAATGAACTTCAAAAAAACAGATGCTAACAAACTCAAAGAATGGGTAGGTAAGTCACATGGGAAGAAAACCTAAAGGATGAAGGAGTTCAGGAGATCTAAGGTGGGTGAAATAATATCTTTTATTGGACCAACTTCTGCTGGTGAGACACAAGTTTTCCAGCTTACACCAACCTCTTGTTCAGGTCTGGGAAATGTACACATGAGGTAACTGTCCCACTGTACTAGATACTGCTGAGGCCTCAGCTGAAGTACTGTGTCCTAGGCACCACATTTAAAGATATGGAGAAATTAGGGAGTCCAGAGGAGAGCAAGAAAAATTAAAAAAGGTGTAGATAAACTAACCTATGAGGAAAGGTTAAAAAACTGGGCATGTTTGGTCTTGGGAAAACTGTCTTCAAATATGTTAAGAGCTGTTATAAAGAAGATAGTGATCAACTGTTCTTCATGTCCACTGAAGGTAGACATAATCTACTTAATCTGCAGTAAAGCAGATTAAAGGTTAGATATTAGGAAATCTTTCTAACTATAAGTGTAGTTAAGTACTGGAATAGCTTCCAATGGAGATTTTGAAATCCCCATCATTGGAGGATTTTAGGAATAGGTTAGACCAACGCTTGTCAGGGATGATCCAGGTATACTCAGTTCTGCCTCAGTGCATGTTGCTGGACTCGATGATCTTCTGAGGTCCATTCAAACCCTACATGTCTATGATTCTGTAATATAAATAACAAATGAGTTAGGATACTGGCTGCAGGTGTTAGCTTGCACAAACTTGGCAGCAGCAATAAACAGACGTGTGTAATAGAAAGTGTAAACCTTCTTCACTTATATTTGTCTGCAACAGTCTGTTAGGTTCACAAAGGACTAATTGACATAAACACTGCTCCAGAAGAAGGGGGTGGAAATTGGACCCAAAGGAAACACTACTTTCAGGTTTAATAGTGCTGGGTTTAAAATGTGCTGCTGCACCCAATCCTAAGGTTCAATAATATATGCTATTAATGGACTTTTAAATAAGAACATATTATTTTTAAAGCTCCACAGTTTTGGTCATCTTAACACAGTGGGCCACTTCAATTCAGGATCAGTTATTGCTAGTATGGGGCCCTCATAGCAGACATTCCACTGGCAGAAAAGTTTGTGGCAGAACAAAAATGAATCTGAAAAGTCCAAAATGTTAGTGGCTCTGGCAGGGACATGGCCACAGCGACCTAGGGATGAAGTGTAATTCAGCCTCTATTTTCTGAAGCACTTGGCTATTTAAGTATTTATCAACAGTGGAACAGTCATTGGACCAGACAGAGAGTGTGAGAATGATTCTATAGCCTGGTGATTAGGGTACCCATGTGGGAGGTGGGAGACCCCAGATCCTGTCCCCTTCTCCAATCACTCTTTAATTATTTATTCAGATTGGAACAACTTCAACAGGAGAGACTGAGGAAACCCCACATCTGGCAGAGGGGAGTATTGAACCTCGATCTCCCACATCCCAAGCAAGTGCTAACCACTGAAGTAAAAGTTATAAGGTGAAGAGGCAGCACTGTCTCCGCTTCTAGCTCGTTTGTATGGATAGAGCAGACCCTTGACTCATTCCCATAAGAAATTACTGAGGCATCTAAGCCACCTAAGTCCTGTAGACAGGTTCCCATTCATGAATCACTAACAAAGTTAAGCACCTCCCTGCAGCCTGAATTTAAGCACTTATCTCTGAGATAGAGTGGGATTCACACATCCTTCTGGTCGGTATCTCCAACTGGCTCTTTTTAGCAGCTCCCAACCTAGTATGCTGGCTTTTGTGTATTGCATTCTCTAGGGAGAATAGGCACCTAACTCAGGTTGTGTGGATCACAGTGTTGTTCCTGTAATTTTCTATGTGCCTAAAAGTTAGGCGCTAGAACACCAAGCATTGCAACAGCTAAGAACATTTGTGGATCTGGGCCTAACCTACCTATCTGAAGGGTAATCGCACCCAGACAATCAGCAGTCAAGCCTAGGTTTCAAACACATCAAACGTGGGTGGTGGGTATCACATGCTGGGGGAGTCTGAGCCTCCCCAAACAGCCCTGTGTGGCCCTGCACACACTTAGCACCCAGTTTCCCACCGGGTGCTCTGTGGCTCTTGCCCTGTGGCTAAGGGCTGGGGCTGGGGCTAGCAGGTCCAGCCTGTGCCAGGGACTCCGGGCGGCCAGAGCCAGTGCTCGTACTGCCCACCCGCTGGGAGCCATGCTACCCACTCAGTGCTCTGGGGCTGGGGGGAAGGTGGGAGGGGCACTCTGGGCTCCGGAGGGGGAAGAGGAGTGAGAGGGGTGGGGCCTCGGGCCTGGCTGTTCACGCACTGCCCATGACACCAAACATAGCAAACCAGCTCCAAGTCCTTCCAAAGTCAATGTACTACCAAGTATAGAAAATTGTTCTCTTTTGCCCCTCCCAGCATGCCAATCAATAGCAAAAAGAAATCAGTACCCCAGAGATACTCAGTATCTGGCTAACGCTCTAAGCCTCCCAGCTGCATTCATCTTAGCAGACTCTGGGAACCTGCATGATCTTTAAAACCTGCCCCCTTACACACACACACACACACACACACACAGCTGGAATGGGTGACTCACCCCCTTTCACTGTGCTGCCTCTAATCACTGGCCTATTCAAAGAAGAGAAGCAAAGGAAAAAGTCTTCTGAAATGAAACCATTTGTAATCTTGAAATGAAACCATATGTAATCTTTGTTGTCCGTATATCCTAGGGCAGAGATGTAGAAGAAGAGAAATAATGAATTTCAGATTTTGAGCTAGTTTAACACACAATATCACACAATAAACTATACCTGCGATGGATCTACACAACACCTACATTTTTTAAAACGTTAAAACTATTTAGATAACACTGATATTATGAGACAGCGCTTGGTTTCAGTATGTTCTTGAAGTGAGTTCCAAAGGTCAATTTGGAGTTGTGAGAAGGTAGTAATCAAATTTTGTTCATTTATTCATCAGAAGAAAATTAATATTTTCTGACCATCTATGATGTTTTGTAAAAAATAAAATAGAAGCATTTCCTTTTAAGTTTCAAATTTGTTACTTGTTAATTCCACGTTAATTTCACTGGGAAACTGTTGTTTCCTTAAAGGGTAAAGGGGAGCCCCCAACCAATGCTCTCTTCAACATTTATTATTTTACAGTTCTCTACCATGTAACATCTTCTATGTCTCCTCTCTGAACTAAATAAGTGTAATATTTTTAATATCTCATCATATGGAAATCTTTCCATGAGTAATTATTTTGCTTCTAAGGCATGATGTTCACTGAACATCCTTTTTTATTATTTGGATTGCAGCTGAACACTGAGCTTGCTGAAATGGTTACACTTAATTTAGAACTAATTAATATATATGAGTAGTTCAGAGTGGCCCTTCCAATGTGCATTACCTTGCTTTGCTCTCCACTGAATTTCATTTGCTTAACACTTTGCAAGGGCTTTATTAGAGTACTAGTAACCCAAAAGCAAGTATACCAAAACTAAGTATTAAATAAAAGCATGTGGCAATCTGTGTCCGTCAGAAGTAAGTGAACCTTCCAGAGTATTTACATGGATATCCCCAGTGGTCAGGCTCCTACAGTTCATAAAATTGAAGCTTCTGAATTCAATACATATCATACAAGGAATCAGGGTAGAATGAAATGTGCCTCCCCTCACTTGAAGATTACTTGTTTGTGGGGCAGCTAGAAAGAAGTTTTTAGTACATTTCTACTTACCCAATGTACTGCCTCTATTCTCAAACTCCCCAGAAGCCTAGTAAAGACATAACTAAATCCCAACTAATCACAGAATTCTCAGACATATCCAGCTATCACTAGCATTTCTTATCAAAAGTACTGATGGTGGAGTGTACTTCAATACACAGAGAATAAAAAACAAATTGTCATACATTAATTCCTTGCTGTGTAACTCTCAAAATTTGACTCTTGATCCTTCTCACTAATTTATTTTTCCTTCATGCAGTTGCCTTGCAGAGGCTGCTGTAAAATGTATAGATGCCTCATAATAAACTCTAACAATCCCTCTTCTTCTTGAGACTACCGCCTCTGGTTCTGTTTGCCTGTCATTTAATGTCAGGATTACAGCATGTTCTGAGGATTGACATCCACATTGTTTCACCAGTGCATATTATGGTTAGTTAACACTTAGAAATTTAGGCTTTCATTCTGCAAGCTATTGACAGATCCCTGCACCCACCTGAAAACCATTCAAGATGGAGAAATGTATCACATGTCCTTAAACAACCTAGTTTCAGACCTGTAAATGGTTTGTTGATTGGCTTATCTAATTACTATTTTATTCTAATAGAAATTAGGTCTGTTAGATACTTTGGAATGTAATTTTCCTGTGTAAGTTCTTAGAACATTGTAAGCAGAGGTAAAAATTGAGTTCCCTTTAAAATCCCATATTTAGGCTTATCCAAGGGGGGAGGGAAATCAATATATCTGAGTTAGTGAACCTAAATACCACACTGCTGTATGAGCTTCAAATTGACATATTGATGCAGGAGATGCTTCCCCAGTAATTCTAGTTGTTAATCAAGAAAGTAATTTGTATAGTTGGAAGCATCAGAACAAGATCAATGCACTTTTTTTCCCCTTCAATTACTCTCCCTTGTTAGCAGTAACATTGAACATTTATTTTAGCTTCAGCGATGAACATTTATTTTCTTGTAAATAGCACAACACTAGCAACAAATCAATGTAGAAATGCAGAAAATAATTTAAGTAAGTTTTGTTGTTGTTGAAAGACGTAAAAAAAAATGTGTATTGGGAGGACTTTTCTATTCCTGTAATAAAACAAGTGTAGATTGTTTTATGTAAGAATAATAAAAAAAAATTAATGTAATATATAGATAGCAAGAGAGAGGTCTGTGTGTGTGTGAGAGAAAGAGAGAGAGAGATTTATATCTCATGTTCGTATCAGAAGTCTTGAATATAAAGAGAGAAAAATAGAAATTCAAGAAAAGCTCATACCAACTGGTTGTTAGAAAAGGTAGTTATGATCTGTTTGTCTAATGTATAACAATATTTTAAAGCTAATAATTTTTCTAGCGTTCTAAAAGTAAATGCCTGGATTCTAAAGCTTCAAATCTTAACTACAGATGGCTGCATGAAGAGATGGATTGCTGACTTTGTGGCTTTGCTTCCTGGCAGTTAGGGGTGACTGATAAGAAGCTGATGTGCTGGTTTATTGAATTTTCAGGTTCTTGGATAAACACTTGACCTCCACTATTTGGTTTAGCTTTACAAAATACAGATGCATTTTGGAAGATTTCTAAATGCATCACTTATTTTCAGCTGTCGGCTATTCACTTTCTTGTACTGTCATAAAACCAATGTATTTGTCCTTAGAAAAAGTTAATGAAGCGTACATTGAAAATCTTTTGTGTTCAAACTAGAGAAGTGCAAGAAAAACCGAATTAAGTAAATTCAGTATGCTTAGATGAAAAAAATATAAAAAAATACTATGTAGGAGTCCTAGTAACTTCAAATAAGTACTGCATAAATGTAGGCCTTGATCTATAATCGGATACACATGGGAAGATTTTTTGCCCTAGTGAAAAGCTGTTGACTTCAGCTGATCTTCATGTGTGTGGATCAGTTTGGGCTGTAGTCCACGAAAGCTTATGCTCTAATAAATTTGTTAGTCTCTAAGGTGCCACAAGTACTCCTGTTCTTTTTGCAGGAAGAGAGTCTTAAATACAAGAGGGTAGTTTTAAAAAGATAGTTGGGTCTCTGAAGATGTAGGTGGGCACCTAATGAGATTTTCAAAAGCACCTAAGCTGGTTAGCTGCCTAACTCCCATTACTTTCAATAGCAGTTAGGCACCTAATTGACGAAGATTCTTTTGAAAATACCACTAGGTGCCTATATGTATCTTTGTGCCTAAATACCTTTGTAGGTCTGGCCCTAGGAGCTTAAAAATAATAGACGTATAATGTTTCTTGAAGAGTGACTATATTTAATAGTAATCTCTTATCAATAAATAAGAAATCCTAAGTAAATAGAATAGTGTATTTTAAGAGCTGCAGCGGGGACACATCTGTTTACTTATTTTACTCAAATTTTTATTTTGAAATAGATATCTCCATAAAATACACTAATAGGGGTAACAATGGATTTTCTGGCAGGGAAGGGAGGACTGTAGGTCTATTCCCTCAAGGTGCTAATCAGTTCTTCAGAAGGACTGAGCTGTCTAGAATCCCACTGAAGTACTGGTCCCCCTAGATGTGCAGGTATTTATAAATGCATATTTGGGATTTAAAAAAAATATTTTGGATAAAAAGGGCATAGACAGGAGATGCTTTTTGAAATTCTTCTACACACACAATTCAATCAGAGCTTTAGTAGCTCAAAGACCACTACTGTACTGCTGCTTCATAAATAATCTTCAGGGTGTTTTACCAGTAAATATGTAAGGAGTACATATCTGCAATGTATTTTTGATGCAATACATCTGTCACAGTTCAGGGCAAGTGGTCCAGCAAGGGCACTCACACTTAGGATTCCAGTTCTCCAGTCATTGCCTTTCTTGGGTGGAGACCCTCATCCTGCTCTTTTCTGATTGGTGTACTTGCAGGCTGCATAGTTCCCTGCCTTCATTGTGTTATTTCTCAAGCAGACCTGCTTGCTTTCTCTTCAGAGTTGGTTAACAATGTGACCACCCACAGTTGCAAGTTACCAGACAGCTCTTTTTAAGCAAGCCTATTTTATTCCTAAGCAGGAGCACGGCTCCCCCAGTAATTGGTGGGGGCACAGAACTCCCCTGGCCCGGGGGCCCAGAATGTTCCCCTCCAAAACCAGTCATTTTTTATTCCTGCACACTCCTCTGTTACTAAGATAAAAACACTACACAGAAAACATCAAAACAGTAAAAGAACCTACATTCATGCTAATAATCTTACCAGAGATCACCTCAACCCTAACATGGATCTGGCAGGAGCAGTTCTTCAGTACTCCATCCAAGGGTTTCCTTGTGGTTTGAAATTCATCACATTCTTCAGCTCAGAACAAGCACTTAGCACAGAACAAGTCTTATGGGGCTTCAGTAGGCCAAGTCCTTCCAATACTTTCCTAAGGACTGGGACCTTCCATGGACCAAAGGTCCTGTCTGTTTGCTTGATCAGGAAGAAGGCCCTGAGTCTTGGGATTTATCCAAAGATCCCTGCTATGTCTGTTGGTCCTAGAGAATCCTGTTTGAACTAGCGTATATTGGTCCAGAGGGGTGGCTTCAGGGGCTGATAACGGGAGGAATTATATTAGCATCCCATCCTTCTAGAGCAGTTGCATACAATTCTACAGCACAACATACACTACTGCATTTTTTACCCCAAATGTATTAAATCTAATTCAATATTATTTAACTTAATTCAGTAAAGTTTATCTTAATTCCATAATGTTTACCCAAGATATTGCAGGATATTGTCAGTCTATCATGAACATCAACCTGGCTGATGATGTAGGGATAAAGTGCATATGACAGCATTCCATTTGTTCCACTATACTCAAGGTTCTGCTGGTATTTCAATTTTTTGAATTCTGTTCTCCAAAGAAAAGTGTTGCTTTTTGTGTCTCCTCCATCATAATTTTAAAAGACCAGCATAGTGGCTTTTACTTTAATGATCAGGAACAGTTAGTGAGTTTCTGATTATATGAAACTATTAATATCCTCTAAAAAGTTCTAGATTTTTCAGAATTTCCCTCCCCCCACACCAATGACCTCTCTCTTTGCTTCATGGTCTTTATTTTTCTGTAGCTGTAACCAGTCTCTCATCCTGTGATGTTAAGATCTCCTTTCTCTTATCAGATGTCTCTTAAAACTGTGTTAGGCTCTGATTCCATAAATATGCACGTGCTTGCTTACCTTTAATTCCTTGAGTGCTACAGTTGAAGTAAATGGAACTGTGCACACGCTTAAAGTGTAGTGTAAGTGTTGGCAGGATTGAGACCCTACATGCATACTACTAGTACAGATGGCTCAAAGAGCTTAACCATGTGCTTAAATGTTTTGCTGAATAGGGATGACTTTAAATATTTGTTCAAAGATATGTGTAGTTAACTGCTTTACTGAATCAGGCCCTGAAATAACATACCGGTAGATAGAGTTGCTTCTGTTTTCCTCCTTTTCAGGTATATGATGTATAGGCTGAAAGTCCTAACTTCAAGCAGTGTGGGCTTTTAGAAATAATCATATTACCTGTAATAACAGCAGTGCTGTTAAGAATGAGTGTATTTCAATGAGGAATTTGAATGAACTGTGTGTTTGGTATGCAAAGAATGGGAGACCCTTTAGGCATAGGGATTGGCACAGGAGAAGTCAGGCTAACAACTGGAGGAAGGAGCTATATGGGGTGCGTAGAAGAGAAGTTTGAAAGGAGGATTTGGAACAGCCAAGATTTGAAATTATAGGAAGTTGCAGGTTGTACAGAGTCTGGAAAGTGAAAACAACACACTTGTATAATATAATTATTAGTGGATGTGCAAAAAGCCTAATAGCCTTCAATAGCAAAATATCTAAGCAGCCTTCAGTATATGCAAAACTATCAGGATGGGGTGGGAATGAGGACTGTATGTTCTAGGAATTCCTTGTTTTATAATGAGATTGAGGTATTCATACTTGACCATTCATTCAAATCTTGCCAGCATTAGTACTGAATGACAGCTGATACACCTCTACCCTGATATAATGCGACCCGATATAACACAAATTCGGATATATCGCGGTAAAGCAGTGCTCAGGCGGGGGGGCGGGCGGGCGGGCGGGGCTGTACACTCCAGTGGATCAAAGCAAGTTCAATATAACGCAGTTTCACCTATAATACGGTAAGATTTTTTGGCTCCCGAGGACAGCGTTATATCGAGGTAGAGGTTTACTATCTTGTGTATTCAATGGCTTATATAGAAAGGTTTGATAATCTCAGGCCAATTATTTGTAGACAGGTGGGGAAAAAACCCATCACCCCAACTGGCATTTATCGGCATTCATTTTGGCAGTCCCACCAGAGAGAAGAGGCAAACTGAATGGACATTCTCCTAGGAGTGAGTTGAGGCACATTAGTGCATGGTGGTTGCTCATGCTGGGTATGTTCTGAGGGTGAGGAGGATCTGAGCCTCCAGTGCATTCAATCATCCACATTTCACTGTCACTAAATTAATTTTAGAAGTTACTTCTCAAAGTTTTGACTTTTTGTAGAAGAAAGTTAGTAGCACTTATACATAATCTAACTTCATTAAATAAAATAATCATGTAGAAAGATTGTTATGAAAATATAACATGGAGTTCATGTTTATAAGGGCCAGATCCTACAACCCTTGCTCAGTACTTCACACTTGGAAATAATTTGGATTTCAATTGGACTGTGTATATAGTGAATTACCACTCAGCGTGAGTGAGGGTGGCAGAATTCGGCCCTTAATGATCAGTTTTTGTTGTTAAGCAATGAAAAAGTGTACAACAAAAAATTAAAAAGGTAAAAAACTGTATGTGCTTTTTAAGCAAAATAAATAAATAAAAACAAAAAACAAAACAATAAAACAAAACAAAAACTATTTTTCCACATCATTAATATTGGCAGTACCAGGCTTTTTTTTGCTGGAATTCTGAAAATACCAACGGCTTTCTGGGATACCAGTTCTTCTTAGTTAATTTCTCTCTTATTTGTCAGATCATAAGTTACTGCCTGTGAAAATATAAAGGAATACATATTGCATATGACAGTCTGAATTTTGTATTATTTCCATCTTTTCTAGATATTTCTAAGATTTTACCCATATTGATGGATTGTTTTTCATACCATATAAAATTAACTTATACGGTTATAGTGAAAGACATTATCTTTGTTAGGGCATTAAGAAGGACTTTTCAGAGTAGTCTTAGGACTGAATGGTATCCTACATTTCCTATATAAGAGAACTGAAAATATTGTGCGTTTGGGCTCATTGACATTTCTCTTGGGAACTGAGTTTCGTAAAGTCCAATGGGTTGGTTTCCTCTAATCCTAAAGGATTCCCAGAGGCTACAGGTTTGAGTTCACGAGCTTCCAAGCACTCCCGTGAGATGCTAAGTTCCCTTAATTGCGACTGTCATACATGGGATTTGAATGCCATTAGCACCTTGCAATGTTGAACCCCAACTGTGAAATGTTGGGGTTCAACAGTTGCCCCACAGTTTCATGGCTTCTGGGCCCTCCAAGCCCCTATTTTATGTGAGGCTGTGATCATCCATTGTGAACTAGATCATCCTAGTTACTTGGGAACTGTGATATCATGAAATGTGGCATCGTCCCCTACCCACCCGTAGAGTGTTTTTTGTGGTATCAAGAGGAAGAGGGAGCATGCTACAGAGCTGGCTCTTGGCCTGGACACAGAGGCTTTGGCTCTCTTCCATTCTCAGAATCTTCCCTTAGCATCTATCTCTTAGATTCTAAGGCCATATGTGGTGATTATGATCACCTAGGCTGACCTCCTGCACAACACAGACCTTTGAAATTCCTGAAGAATTCCTGTTTGAATTAGACCTTATCTTTTAGGGGGGGGGGGGGGGAATCCAATCTTGATTTTAAAATGCCCAGGGATGGAGAATCTACCACAACCTAGGTAATTAACTTCCATGAAACTACACAAAAGCAGAATGGAAATAAGTATAATTCTGGTTGTTTACAATTGTATTTCTTATAGTAATGCTAGTTCTAGTGGTATGGTACAAATCAATTACATTCAGCTAGGAATATAGTACAAACAAGGTGTTGCATGAGGATATACTTCATTTTGAATAAGGTCCTCAAGTTTTCAAATAATATTTTCTGTGGGGGAAAAAAATAAATTGGATATGTTTCTTTTTCACATTCATGTTAAACTTTAAATGCAGTATACTGGTTTAAATGGGAAAATTGTCTATTGGAACTGGCATTGCACTTTGTTATTCCAGGCTAGGTCAATAAAATCTGTTGTTGTTGCAGATGTCTTTGTTTGTAATCTCTGCAGGGAGAGCAAATGTAAACAGCCTTTCCTGTGGTTTCTTTCTGATTTATCTAGAAGTCAGAACAATTTGTTAATCACAGGATATTATTTAAGCAACAGGGCAAATACCATGTGGGTGTTAGTTTTCTTGAACTTCACACATTTCAGGTGGGAGAAGCAAAGCAAAACAAAATCAAAATTGCTGAACTGGATATTACTGGATATTTGCTAATTTTGTCCCTTTTTAGGAAAAGAAAAGACTGAACTTACCCAGTTCCTGCTGTTATGTGAAAATTCTTTTCTTCCTAATATTAATACACAGGACCAAGCTTTTGCAAGTGAAGTTTCAACTGTCACTCATATGCATTGTGGCCTTTCTCTCATTCTATTTTCAGTATTATTCCTTGGTAAGATCAGTTAGCTAATAAAAGTGTTCCTGACTCTGAATAAATGTGCAAAAATACTCAGTGTTCACCCTCATTCCCTCATCATCACCTAAATTTCTATTTCATCCATTGTGACGATGCAAAAAAGATACAATTTTTCAAGCAGTGTATCATTGCTAACATTATACGTCAACAAGTACCTCAATATGCTTGTACTTGGGGAGAAAAAAAAAAATAAAACAAAAACTAAAGAGATGATCAATGTGAGTGCAAGGATTTTCCATCTCTTTCAGCGCTGAAATAAGCTGATTGATTTAAGAGTTTGTTGAGTAATTGGACACGGTAAGTGTTTCAGATGAAAAAAACCTATCAGGTTAGCATGTTTTGTTTTGCTAAGCCTCCAGATTTGGATATCTGTCAAATCCTGAATGTAAATAAAAATAAACTTTTGAAAATTCCAGTTTTTCCTGCAAATAATGCAAGAACAGATGTGTCTGAATTAGTGTGACACTGTATTTTTGGGTCCCAGAGGGAATGTACAGTACAAAATATAAAATTGAAAAATATTACTATGAAGAACCTATACCTGAAATTTTTTCGATCTCAAAATGTCTGGAACATTGAAAGTATGGGGAAAAAATCAAGTTAGTTCATATTTTACCTAACTGGTTCATCCATTCTTTAGTTACCCTTTATTGGACTGAAAGCAGGGTTGCCATACAGTAACTGTACACTTCATACTCATTCATGCTCTTGGGAAAGAGGACATATGATCCTCATGATTGTGGACTATTTCCGAATACTCATATGAATACCTATACTTTGGGAGAGGGCTGCTATTAGCCAGTCAGAGTGCAGGCATTTGAATAATAACTTTATAGTTGCTGGTGAATAATGATACATTAATTATACAGATCTCTCTGCTCTGGTTGGCTACTGCTCTCAGTACTCCCAAAGCCTACTTCCAAAACAAACATGGCCACCTCAACTTCTGACCCCTTTCGCTTTCTCTTGGCCCATATTAAACTTCATCTACTCAAGTTATTAAATATAATTTAATTAAAAAGGAACTCTTAATGAGGGAGGAGCAGGATTGGCAACATCTAACAGGCTAGGAGAAAAAGGGTGAGGACTTGAGTTTAGGTGGGGGGACATAACAAATTGTAGATCAGAAACTAAGGTAGTCGTGGCCATATTTGTTGTGAGCATATGGATGGGGAGTTCTACAAACTGTTGCCCCTAGAGCAAAATAATTAAAAATACTGAGCAAAAGGATTTAAAATACTCCACATGAACACATAGGTGACAGCACATTTCAGTATGAAAATAATAACTTAAGGGTGCTTTAGTTATGTTAATTTAGTTATGTTACCTCTGGAATTGTTTTGAGAACAAATAAACTTGAAGTCAAATGTCATAGAATCATAGATTATCAGGGTTGGAATGGACATCAGGAGGTCATCTAGTCCAACCCCCTGCTCAAAGCAGGACCAACCCCCAACTAAATCATCCCAGCCAGGGCTTTGTCAAGCCTGACCTTAAAAACCTCTAGGGAAGAAGATTCCACCACCTCCCTAGGTAACCCATTCCAGTGCTTCACCACCCTCCTAGTGAAAAAGTTTTCCTACTATCCAACCTAACCCTCCCCCACTGTAACTTGAGACCATTACTCCTTGTTCTGTCATCTGCTACCACTGAGAACAGTCTAGATCCATCCTCTTTGGAACCCCACTTCAGGTAGTTGAAAGCAGCTATCAAATCCCCCCTCATTCTTCTCTTCTGGAGACTAAACAATCCCAGTTCCCTCAGCCTCTCCTCATAGGTCATGTGCTCCAGCCCCCTAATCATTTTTGTTGCCCTCCGCTGGACTCTTTCCAATTTTTCCACATCCTTCTTGTAGTGTGGGGCTCAAAACTGAACACAGTACTCCAGATGAGGCCTCACCAATGTCGAAATGATCACGTCCCTCGATCTGCTGGCAATGCCCCTACTTATACAGGTCAAAATGCCATTAGCCTTCTTGGCAACAAGGGCACACTATTGACTCATATCCAGCTTCTCGTCCACTGTAACCCCTAGGTCCTTTTCTGCAGAACTGCTGCCTAGCCATTCATCCCTAGTCTGTAGCAGTGCATGGGATTCTTCCGTCCTAAGTGCAGGACTCTGCACGTGTCCTTGTTGAACCTCATCAGATTTCTTTTGGCCCAATCCTCTAATTTGTCTAGGTCTCTCTGTATCCTATCCTTACGCTCCAGCATATCTATCATTCCTCTCAGTTTAGTGTCATCTGCAAACTCGCTGAGGGTGCAGTCCACGCCATCCTCCATATAATTAATGAAGATATTGGACAAAACCGGCCCCAGGACTGACCCTTGGGGCACTCCGCTTGATACCGGCTGCCAACTAGACATTGAGCCATTGATCACTACCTGTTGAGCCCAATGATCTAGCCATCTTTCTATCCACCTTATAGTCCATTCATGCAGCACATACTTCTTTAACTTGCCGGCAAGAATACTGTGGGAGACCATATCAAAAGCTTTGCTAAAGTCAAGATGTCTTGTTAATGTCTTGTTACTGCAGGATATTATTATTATCTTGTAAAGAGGAAGTACTCTCAAGTTTCCCTTATTATTGATTGGCGTGCCAGCAGTTTGACTGACACCTTACAAACAAATGTGAAGACATGGTTGCTGCTACAAAGTGTTTACAGTATAGCTCAGACAGAGATAAAAAGGATCAAGACATAATTTGAACATGATTTTAGGAGTTGAAGGTGTGGTAAAGCAAAAGCATTGATAATTTTTTTCAAAAGTTTGTGGAAGAACTATGATTTGCAGGTTACATGGCATTAAGGAGAGTAATGAGACAATTATTCCCATAAATTTATTTTTCTTCAGGTAAGGGTTTTATTTTTACCTTAGGTAGATTGTGAGAATAGTACTGGTTGATGATTTGATTATCAGGAGCTCTAGAAGTTTGCAGTTGAACTATGTCCAAGTAATTTATAGTATTGTGTGATCAGCTGTTGTCCTTATAACTACTCCATTGGCAGCTCCAGGCATTTATATTTTCATTTAACAATATAAATGTCACTAGGAGTGCCAATAAATACTGACAAATCCCTGAAAAGGTCAAATTGGTTCTATAACTTAAATACCTGTCTGATGCTAACAGTTTTTCAAGGTTTTGTGTGAACATTTTAAAATAAACAGCCCTTCCATTGGGATTTAGCAACTTCTTCTTTTATTTAATATACACCCTTCTCTTGTATAGGCACTAATATTGCTCTACGAATTCTGTGGATATTAAAACTTTTCTTACAGATACTCATTATTTCTGTAAGTTTAAAAACCACATTAGAAAGAGTGGAAAAAAGGATAATAGTCCCTGTGCTGTCAAAGGAGCAACTGAACATTCCTCTCCCAGTCAGCCACCCATGCACTGATACAGGAACTAATTGGAGACTTTGGGATGTTAAACCTCTCCCCAGTGGTTTCCAGGTTGGCAAAGCTACCACCCAATCTGGCATATTACTGTCTCAATTAGGGTGACCAGATCACAGGGATGAAATATCAGGACCTGGGGGGGGGGGCACAAAAAAATGGCAGCAGAGCAAAAAAAAAAAAGCGGTTTCGCAAGGGCGGGGGGCATTAGGAGGCCCTAGCCGGGCTGCCAGATCGTACACAGCGCCCCGGCCGCGTGCGCTGCCCACCCCAGGGCAAAAGGTGGCCCCAATGCAGAGGGGGCTGGGGATAAAGAGGTCATAGGGGGGACCGAGAGGAGGCGCAGGGAAGCACAGGAGTCTGGGTGGGCGAGGGCATATGGCTCCAGCGGGGCCCCGGGCAGGGCACAGGCTGGATGTGTGCAAGGAGGCAGAGCCCCGTAGCGGGACCGGGTGGGGACAAAGCTGTCTCTCCCCTGGAAGCGGCTGCAGGAGCCCCCGAGCCCAGGGCTGGGCGCGGGGCAGCGGCGGTGCATGGGAGCTGGGGACCCCAGGGGTGGCGCGGCGTGGGCGTGCAGGGGGCCGGGGCTGGCACAGCCAAGCCGCAGCGGCGGCCGGTCTCCCGAGTGGCTCCCTGGGGCTCTGGGCTGAGCAACGGGCAGGAGCCGGGGCTTTTCCCAGCCCCGCGGAGCCTCCCGGCCCGCCCTGGGCACATGCGGCACGACCCGCCGCCAGAGGGGAGCCCCGCGCCTCTCCCACTCGGCTGCGTTCCAGCGGCTCCTTTCCAGCGGGGCGAACCGCTGGAGCGCAGTCGAGCAGGAGAGGTGTGGGGATCCCCGGCAGCGATGGAGAAGTTTATGGGTTCTGGGGACCCCGGCTGGCTCCTCGCCACTGTCCGCCGGCCGCCCTCTCAGGCCCTCTCTGCCGCGTGTCTCCGGCGGCCCATGTCCCCGGGCCAGAGCCAGCCCCAGCTTCTGCCTGCACGCAGCTCGGGCCATGCTAGCTAGCCCCTGGCAGCTGCGTAAACTTTTCCTTCCCCTCCTGCGCTCCTGATAGATGCCCAACCCTCCACACATCCCACGCACTGCACGCTGGTATTTGGGGGCCGCCATACAGCTGATCAGCGGCGCGCAAGCCTGGGAGGGAGGGGAATGCGGGCTGCGTGCTTGGGGAAGAGGCGGGGCCAGGGCGGGGATTTGGGGAGGGATCCAATGGGGAAAGAGGGGGCGGAGTCGGGATGGAGGGGGTGTGAGTGCCGGAGCGGAGGGCAAATGTGCTTTTTTGTCCAGTGTCCGGACCGAACATCGGTCGGGACGTGGGACAAAGAAGCAAATATCGGGACAGTTCCGATAAAATCGGGATGTCTTGTCACCCTAGTCTCAATGCCCAGCGTCTTTCTTACTGGCAAGTGTGGTCCCTGTTGAAAGCAGAAATTGAATTTTTAATCTTAATTTTTAGCCTGTCTCCAATGCCTACACTTTCTAATTTATGTATTTAAATGAGAAAAGGGGGAGCAGATGTTCAACCACATAAGAAAATCTGGGGAGATTAGAAGTCATGAATCCTGCTGGTATTAAGAACATCAAGGAGACAGTAAAAAGCTAGTAGAGGGGCATAATCCTCCTCTCCCTGTCCCTGTCAACCATGTCCTAATATGTACCTGTGAGAAGATGTAGGGTTAAAACCTTGTTTACAATTAAAGTGGAAATTTAGAGGTTTCTTTGTGACTAAAATCTGGCCAAATCTTAGGACATGCCAAAATTTCATAATTGGGATATTAATATCTCTAAAAACACCATTTTTCTAAAAGAATTGATTATGGCTGAGTTAGCTCTAGTTACCTGATACTCTTTATTGCAGTTTGAACAGTGACTAGGTTAGTGAAGTTTTATGGCTGCAGCAAAATGAACGGCTAATTAAAAGGATTTTTTTCTACATTTTGTTCATTGTGAATTTTATATCAGAGTCTTAGGAGATCAGAAAAGACAGATGAAGTACCTGCAAGCTTCCCCTTGATGCGTCATCAGAGCCTCATATACCCTGGGGAGAGTATAATCACTCAAACCCTGAGCTGATTCATTCATGATACTATTTTCAGTGAGAACTGAAATTGTATGTTATCCTTCAGATTATACATGTCTAGCAATTCAGTTATATAAACTGCAGGAGCAGACCAAAAGCTCACTTCTTTTGTAACCACAGCAGATTTAAACCCTGTGGGAGTCTCTTATGCACCAAGTGCATATTTAATTCCCAATAATGTCTTAACAGACTTTTTACACGACTTGAGAGAATACACTTCTGTGTGTTTAGTATTTCCCTCCCACCACTGCTGATTCTGTAATATCTGAAATTGTGTATGTCAAATGGTAAATAAATAAATAAACCCATTTATTCATGTCTAACTACTGCTGACATCATAGCAGAGTTTTCGGAAGACTTCATGATTCATCACTAACTTTGAGAGCTCAGCAGTTGACCTTCCAGTGATCTGCTGCACTCCATCCATCCATCTCCTTGCTTGTAGACACTTCTACCATGATATTTCACCATTCCATCCATAATAACTTTCTCAAGGTTATTTCCATCTCTAACTCTAATATGACCAAAGTACATACATTTGCATTGTTTATTTCTGACATCAGGGTCTGCTTCTCTCCAATAATATTTCTAACATAGGCATTTGTGTAGTTTTGTTTTTTCCATTCAGGAGATAAGCAAATACCACATAAAGCTTCAATTTTCTTGTTCTCAGCAGCATTAACTTCTCATGATTCACATCCATAAATCACTATGGAAAAAACAGGCTTTTCACCGGTTGAACCTTTATGTGTTTTGAGATGTCATGATTTTTCCACACTATCTTAAGGGAGGTCATAGCTGAGTGAATTATCGCTACTCACTTTCTGATTGTTTTGGAACAATCTCTTTGGTCAGATATGTACGATCCCAGATAATTAAATTCATCTACTGCTTGATCATGATGTCTGTTATTTCATTAGTCATGTCAACGTACAGCAATTTTGTTTTCATCACATTCAGGAATATTCCATATTCTTCACTAACTGTTTTTATAGCCTTCAACATTTGTTGCATTGCATCAGTAGTTGGAGCAAAGAGCATCATGTCATCAGCATCTTTGAGGTTGATTAAGAGGTGTCCACCAATGGAAATCCCAGCTCCTTCTACTTTGTCAAAACCTTTCAAGGCTTGCCTCATAATAAATTCTGTATATATCTTTGAGTTTTGGGGACAAAATACACCCTTTTCTCACTCCCTGCCTAGTGGAAAACCACTCACTATCACCTATTGCTCACACCATGGTCTGTTGGTGGTGGTAGAGACTTCTGATGAGTATAGTGAGATACTTTGGAATTCCCATGTCTGCCAATATCCTCCAAAGACAGTTGGGTCAAATGGTATCAAATGCTTTTGAGTAGTCAAAGAAACACACAATCAATGGATGATTGTATTCTACATTTTTCCATGATGTGACTGATATTCCCGATTTTGTCACATAAGCCTCAGTCATCTCTGAAGTCAGCTTGTTTTAGTGATAGTTCTGTTTCTGTCCTTTGTTTTATGTGATCCTGAATTATATAGAGCAGAACTTTGCTTGCGAGTGATATCAGGGAGGTGGCATGATAGTTACACACACTGTTATGTCTCTCTTCTTTGGTATGGGCAGAAAAAAATCCCCTTTTCCAGTCCCCTGGACAATTTCTAGTCATCAATACATTATTACAGATTTTCCACAGAAGATCAGTACACTGCTCTCCAACCCCCTTTAACAATTCTGTAGGCATATGATCTACATCTGGTGCTTTCCCAGGCTTCATTTTCATAATAGCACTTACCACTTCCTCTCACAGGATTGATGGCTCCAGCTCCATACTCTCTTTTCTGTCATCCTGTATTATGAGTGACTCTGGAGAGGCATTCAGATTGGAACAGTAATCTCTCCACCTGCATTTAATATCATCATTCTCGGTGAGCACTGTGTCATAATCTTTTATTATGTTTGATTGTGGGGAAAACTTTTCGTAAAGAATTCTGACCTCTCTGAACACAGCTTTTGTATTACTTTCGTTATAATTCTCAATTTTCACATATTTTGGCCCCATGTATTTGCTCGTCTTCTAGTCTGCCTTAGAATGTGTCTGCTCAGTTCCTCATAATAGCACCTATACTCTTTCATGTCCAAACCATTCTCTTTCACTTTGCATTGTTTGTCTGCTAGGTCGAACACCTTCTCAATTAATCATTGTGCTGTCCATCACTGATATTTCAGAACGTGTACTTTGACGGCTTTGAGAATAAGAACATAAGAATGGCCATACTTGGTCAGACCAAAGGTCCATCTAGCCCAGTATCCTGTCTTCTGACAGTGGCCAATGCCAGGTGCGTCAGCGGGAATGAACAGAATAGGTAATCATCAAGTGATACATCCCATATTGCCCATTCCCAGCTTCTGGCAAACAGAAGCTAGGGACACCATCCCTGCCATCCTGTCTAATAGCCACTGATGGTCCTATCCTCCATGAATTTATCTACTTCTTTCTTTTTTGAATCCTGTTATAGTCTTGGCCTTCACAACATCCTCTGGCAAAGAGTCCCACAGGTTGAGTGTGTGTTGTGTGAAGAAATATTTCCTTTGTGTGTGTGTGTTTTAAACCTGCTGCCTATTAATTTAATTGGGTGACCCCTGGTTCTTGTGTCACGAGAAGGAGTAAATAACATTCCTTTATTTACTTTCTCCACACCAGTCATGATTTTATAGACCTCTATCATATCCTCCCTTCGTTGTCTCTTTTCCAAGTTGAAAAATCCAAATCTTATTAATCTCTCCTCATATGGAAGCTGTTCCATATGCCTAATCATTTTTGTTGCCCTTTTCTGTATCTTTTCCAATTCTAATATATGTTTCTGAGATGGGGTGACAAGATCTGCCTGCAGTATTCAAGATGTAGGCATACCATGGATTAATGTAGCGGCAATATGATTTAATCTCTAATTATCTATCCCTTTCCTAATGATTCCCAACATTCTGTTAGCTTTTTTCACTGCCACTGCACATTGAGCAGATGTTTTCTGAGAACTATCCATAGTGACTCCCAAATCTCTTTCTTGAATGATAACAGCTAATTTAGACCTCATCATTTTATATGTATAGGTTAGACAATGTTTTCCAATGTGCATTACTTTGTATTTATCAATATTGAATTTCCTCTGCCATTTTGTTCCCAAGTCACACAGTTTTATGAGATCCCCTTGTAACTCCTCACGGTTTGCTTTGGATTTAACTATCTTGAATAGTTTTGTATCATCTGCAAATTTTGCCACCTCACTGTTTACCCCTTTTTCCAGATCACTTATGAATATGTTGAACAGGACTGCAGGACACTATTATTTACCTCTCTTCATTCTGAAAGCTGACCATTTATTCCTACCCTTTCTTTCCTAGCTTTTAACCAGTTACTGATCCATGAGAAGACCTTCCCTGTTATCCCATGACAGCTTACTTTGCTTAAGAGCCTTTGGTGAGGAGCCTTGTCAAAGGCTTTCTGAAAATCTAAGTACACTATATCCACTGGATCAGCCCTGTCCACTTGCTTGTTGACCCACTCAAAGATTTCTTGTAGATAGGTGAGACATGATTTCTCTTATCAAAAACTATGTTGACTCTTCCCATGTTCATCTGTGTCTGATAAAATATAATAAAATTTCCTAAAGCTCACAGCAGCTGTTTGTTATAGGGCACACAGGACTGTTAATAAGTTTTAGGATGGGGGGACTATCAGCTGTTATTTTATTAAATGTTACTATAAATGCTTTTATTACAATGCTTCTATAAGTGCCTCCTCCCAGGCTGGATCAGGAAGAGGTTAAATCTCTTCACTCAGGGCCAGCTCTACCATTTTTGCCGCCCCAAGCGGGGGGGAAGAAAGCCGCTCGGACTGCCGCCCAAACTACCGATGCGAGGAAAAAAAAAAAGCCGCTCGGGATGCCACCCAAACCAAAGGAAATAAAAAACAAAAAAACACTTATACTGTGCCGCCTCAAGAATGGACAGAATGCCGCCCATTAGCATGTGCTGTTCCAGGCACGTGCTTCCTCCGCTGGTGCCTGGAGCCGGCCCTGCCTTCACTAGGTTGAGAGCAGAAACTTGGTCTATGTACATACTATTGCTTACATTGTATAAGTTATGTTGCTCAGGGGTGTGAATAAGCCATCCCCTTAGTGATGTAAATTAGACCAATCTAAGGGCCGGTGTGGACTATGCTATGTTGGTGAGAGAGCTTCTCCCGCTGATATAGCTACTGCCACTCGTGGGGGCTGGAGTAAGTTCTGTAGTAGAGTCATAGCCTTAGTCTTTAAAGACTGCTGGAGCTGCCAGGGCTGGAAAAAGGAACTGACCGCTGTGGCCTGCTGGGCTGCTGAGAGGTGGAGACAGGCAGCTGTAAGAGAACCCATAAAATGAAATAAACACTTTATCAGGGAAAAAGGTATTTGTGTTTCTGAGAAAGAAGAGAGACTGTGCTGTGATCTCTTCCTAACCAATGGGACTCCTGAACCAAACTCAGACCAGAGGGCAATCTGAGACTGTGAAACTAACTGCCTGGCTTATGCTGAGAAATACTATACTAGCTCTGAGATGCTACAAACTCAGGCCAAAGGAAGCCACCCTGTACTTGTTTGCTTGGGATTGTTGACAGAAGGAAAGCACCTTGTAACTATTCTGTTTCCTTTGAGTAAAGCTCCAGGAAGCTGGGACTGGATATTTTCCCTTCCTGTGGGACTTAAAGTAACATTGCCCCCATCCACAGGGGCTGCATTGGCTTCATCACAGATTCTTTCATATTAGTATAAACAAATAAAAAAATAGGTTTTCCTTGGTTCCAAATAATGCAGAGGTTTCACCTTGTTTCTATGCCCTACATGCTTATGACAAAACTACCACAATCTGATTCCATAGTGAACACCACGGAAATAAAAAAGATAGATATTGAGATGTGATTCCTTACTTCAATGCTGTGAATTAGTTTTGTAATTTTTCTTTTCTTTCCTTGTCTTCTTTGTATACTCATTGCCTACTAGCTTCGTTGCAGTGGTATCTGTGATTATATTATGTCCCTAGTGGCAGAAATTGGCACATCTTTGTTGCACAGCTGTTGTTAATGTCAGCTACTGATCCAATTAAACATACTTTCTCAATTGTGTAAGGCAACAAGCTTCCCTGAAGGATATCCTACATATGATACTTCATCAAAATCAAGATTCTTATTACTGCTTGCTATTTACATCTGAAACAGCCCAGCACAGAGATGCTGAAGCACAGCAGGAAGTCTTGTTATACCAACATGCTAGCGTAACAATTTTAGGTTTGTTTCATTTATGTAAATTTATCATGACAGTTGATACTAGGTAACATTTAGATTTAAAGTAAATGTTGCTATGGTAAGATTAAAAAAAAATGTGTGTTAGCCTTTCAGTTGTGTGTTTTTTCCACCCCTCCTTTTTCAGACTATATTTCCAGGAGGGATATGCTGCCGGAAGTAGCGGAGCAAAATTAAACTAAGACATGTCAATCCATGATGCATACTGTTTTAATGTGAGCCATATCTATTCACTAACATGCAAATCAGCACAAGAAAAGGAGAAGTGATTTTCAACAATTGTTAGGATTGAGAAGCTAGTAACATACTGGGATTCAATAAACAATTTTGGTAGTAATAGGACACTGAAATTCAAATATGCATCATTTTAACCCCCCAGCTAGTCTCTTATCTTTCTTTATCCCTAAGACCTGTGACCTTTAATTTCCATCCAGCTTCGCACACAAACTCCTCCCTTTGATGGCTTCATGGTATGAAGTAAACTGTTGGCCTAAAAACTCCCCATCCTCATAATACACCTGACTCTTCCTTCCGACTAATGACTCTGGGGCTAAGGGAACTGCCTGATGTGGCTGTTGCCTCCCCAGTTCCAACAAGGCATCTTCTGGGAAGGCTTGGGGCCGAATGCTGGAGCACTAAAGAGAGAGTTCTCTTATCTTATTATGATAGTTGTCTTTACCCAACCCTCTTATTTCTACTTTTAGCCATTGTTTTTACTTTTGTGTATGTGAGAGAAAGAGAGAAGTGGCTGATTAATTAAGAATGTAATGGACCCTTTCTTTTTCATTTTCACTTAACCGCAGAACACAGCTGTCAGCCAGAAAAACAAAACAAAACAAAACAACAACAACAACCCACAACAATGTCTTTAGCCTTAGCAAACTGAGGAGGAAACTGCCCTTGCATTAAGATGCAGAAGGATATTCCGAGCGTTAAGAATAACCTAGTCTCATTCCCATGTATTTGTTGTGGACATGTGGGAATAGGGTTGACTATGCATGAGCAAATGTTTAATTCTGAGTTACGTGGCTGGTAGTAAGAAATACTTTCTCTTCAGAGCCAATAACATCTTCTGTAGCTGCTGGGAGCTTGGTGGAACATCTCTTGCCCAGCAGCCATGAAGGCCACTTTTTAATAGGTTATATGCAGGCATGTAAGAATTATATTTTTAATCAGCACAATAGAGCCTCAGTGTTATGAACACCTTGGGAATGAAGGTTGTTCATAACTCTGAAATGTTTGTAACTTTGAATAAAACGTTATGGTTGTTCTTTCAAAAGTTTACAACTGAACATTGACTTAACTTTTAAACTTTTGAAACTTTACTCTGCAGAAGAAAAATGCTGCTTTTAATCATATTAATTCAAATGAAACAAGCACATAAACAGGTTTCCTTACCTTGTCAAATCTTTATTTTAAACTTTCCCTATATTTTTTAGTAGTTTATGTTTAACACAATACTGACTGTATTCCTCCCCCCCAGCCCCCTCCTTTTTTTTGGGGGGGGGGTGTCTCTGCTGCTGCCTGATTACGTGCTTCTGGGCTCTAAATGAGGTGTGTGGTTGATTGGTCTGTTCGTAACTCTGGTGCTCTTAACTCTGAGGTTCTACTATAAATGTTGATTTCACCATACACTCACAAAACAATGGAAACATATTTAGAGTGGTAATAATCAAAATTTAAAGATAGGCAAAATAAGAAAAATGATGCTTGAGCACGTATCAGAGTTTGATGGAAACGTGTTTACTTTGCATATTTTGACATGTGGTGTTGACTATTTGTGTTTTAATGGTTATAAAAACTTTAACATTTTGAATCTCAACATCTACTGTCATTAAACTGTTGTCAGAGCAATCCTATTGTCTGACACTGCCCCCCCACCATAAATTCCCATTGTAACAATTTAAAGTGATAAAAATAGAAAAGAAGCTTAAAAATCACAAAAGTTTTCTGCATCTGTGACAATTTAAATTGATTTAAAAATGCTTAGAAATAAACACCAATATTATCTGTCAAAATTATAAAACTATAAAAACTGAATTCTGCCAAGCATCATTATATGGTCATATTATTTCAAAATGAAAATTCAACTTAAGGATGTCTATAATACATGTTGTAAGGCTTTAAGCTACCACATCAACATTTGTGATATTGGGACATAAGAAAATTGAAGAACAGGTTGGCCCTGAAGTTTAATTAAAACAAAAATCTATTAATAATGGCTACGACTGGGACAGCTATTTTTCTAACTCTTTGAACAGGTGGCAACATAATGCATTGTGATTAATTTAGTTTTGCTGGGACTGAAATTTTTATTCACCATTAAGAAAGGTGGCCGCAGTTAGCAAATGACCATTAGCACAGATTTCACTGTATACACAGCTGATCAATGTCGATCAAGGAAATCTGAAGTCTCCAGATACTGTAAAAGTTGTCTCGTTGATTTTTTTTTTCCAGAAACCATCCCCCAAACCAGGAAATCTGATACAGGTCTACAATTAACAAGAGTGTCACTATCAGCCAATAGCAACAGAGGGTCCTGTGGCACCTTGAAGACTAACAGAAGTATTGGGAGCATAAGCTTTCGTGGGTAAGAACCTCACATCTTCAGAAGCAAGAAGTGAGGTTCTTACCCACGAAAGCTTATGCTCCCAATACTTCTGTTAGTCTTTAAGGTGCCACAGGACCCTCTGTTGCTTTTTACAGATTCAGACTAACATGGCTACCCATCTGATACTTGACTATCAGCCAATAGTTTTTTGAGACCACATCATTGCCTCCTTAAATGCGCTGTGATGAGGTGTCTGTCCCACTCGAAGTATGAATAGGAAAAAAGGGCCAATTAAGCATGTGACAGACTGCACCGGAAGGAGAGTCGGGGCTGGTAAGGCCTAATGGCTGAAGCCCAGCTGGAGGAGGAGCTGTGACAGCCATAAAGAGATGAAGTTGGTGGTAAGAGTGGGCACAGGAAGGAACTCTGCAGTCACATCCTACAGTGCCAGTGAACTGGCAAGAGACAGGGAGAAGCCCTAGAGGAGAGTAAGTTTTGGGATCCTGCCTGGGAATGTAGACTCTGGCAAGAACTGAGAGTACTTGAAGTAGACACAGGGAGCAGAGAAATTTCCAGGAATAGGCTAGAAGGTTGCAAAGAAAAGTAGCAAGGAGTTCAGAGAGATAGTGACAGGAGCTGGATCACACTGTGGTTGCTAGACATAGGGTCCCTGAGCTGGAACCCAGAGTAGAGGGTGGGGTTGCATTCCCCTACCAGCCACTGGGGAAGTGGTATAGTCTGGGAAGAAGACTGCCTAGACAGTTTGTCCAAAGGGGCTTTATTACCCTGGAAGGGGAAAAACATATAGTGATCTGGCCGGAGTGCCAAGCCATGAAGAGGGACCATCCCGACTCGTAAAGAGAAAGTGCTGTAACTCCTGGAACTCGAGAGGGGCTGCAACATGAGGAAAAGATGGAAGGGGTTTCAGACCAGATGGAGCTATTCCCCACATGCAGCCACAAGGAGGTGCCGCAGTGATGAGCAATAAACTGTCACATGCACCTACTATCCTACCCTTGCACAAAGTCTCAATGAAAGTGTCTATCAAAAATGATCTCATTTTAGAGATCGGACTCTATTTGAGGGTGGTAAATAAGTAGTTAATTGATTGAAAGAGTAGCCTGGGAAGGGGTAGAGCAATGATATTGATGTCCTTTGTGGAAAGATAGCATTTGATTTGATTTTTCTCAGCAGTGGTTGGCCAATGGTCTTCTCTTGTCAGACAATTTGTGAAAGCTCTTGTTTTCTTTAGTCAACTGTCTTGAAAGCGTTCAGACCACAGCAGTGCATGTCAATGAACTGCTCAGAAGTTTCACAGGGTCTTTAATTATGTGCAAATTGACAACTATAAAAAGAAATGAAATCAGAATGGATTTATTACTCTTAATCCTTTAGCTTTAATCCAGCTCCTAGCAGTCTATCCAACACCATAAAATATTTTATGCACTTTTATTATTTTTTTGGACAGACTGGTAGCAGGACAGTGTTGGGAGGTAGAAATGGAGAAATTTTAAATTGTTGTACACCAAGTTTACACTCAGGTGTATGTCTATTGTCACAAACTTCTTTGAGTTACAGTTGGTTTGTTATAACAATTAAACTTCTATTAAATATTTTGTACAAAGCACAAATTTAAATAACCAATATATCTTTTAAACAGCACTAAAACAATAGTATAAATTAGAGCAAGAGAAAGTTTAAAATGCAGCTTTTTGACTTTTGTATAACACTTTTAGGGATCATAAACATGATTATATGGCTAAGGAGGGATTAACTTCCTGAAATTTGCTTGTTCTCAGTAGACAAACTGGAAGCTTTCTGGAATTCCTTTGGTTAGCTTGAATATTTCACATAATTAACTAAAAATGCGTGTGCAAGGTACTTTTCTCCAAACACCATATGCATGAAAGTAATGATAAAGATATCATAGTCTTCATTAAACAAAAGGCAAGTTTAATGACAAAAAGTTATAATAATTTTATTAATATTTTTGTATTAATACTGAGGCCTCTTGCCTCTTCCCTAGAGTTTATTCTCCCATGGATAAAGGGTTTTTTTTTTTTATGCCAACACACTTTTTCATTTTTATGTCCCCTTCTATTATTTGTAAAAGTTATCCTTACTCAAAAACTTCATAACTTACTGTCAAGGATGGTACAATTAATAGTGTAAGCACCATACATATTGAAAAACATCACAATTACAAATCACTCCCTAAGCATAACTTATGGAAATGACCTTTCAAAATGAATTTTGCAACCACAATTTAGTCTAACAGTTAATTCTTTTGGTAATCAACGGTGAAATTGGGGTAAAATAGGTGGTGATACACTTCTAAGCCCTATCCATAAAATATGTTCCACACATGGAATTCACTAGAATGCTGCTCACAGCTGACTCCACAGAGGCTATGCTGCCTCCCAAGAGAGACTTGTGTTAAAACTGTAGAAAGTTCTTTGAATGTCCAAAGGTCCTAACTTTGGGTGCTTCTGCTTCTACTCCAATTGCATGGAGTCTCTGGCTGGATCTTCTCAACAGTTTTGCTACAAGGACACATGATTGGGAGGCAAGGACGCACCACCAGGGTCTTATTTTCCCAAGTGTGGTGGGGGTCTCCTAGGCACAGTTGTGATTTGGACAGGAGATGGATGGAGGGGTGGCTCTAGTTGGGCACTCTTTTACCCCCTTGACTGTACTGAATCAGATCCTGCTTTGGCTACATATGCAGTTTCTCCTACCGGCTGTTGTCTCAGTCTTCTAGAGAAAGTTGCGTATGGCCACATACTGGCCTAATTTGAGCCGTTAACAATGACACAGATTTGACAATGCACCTTACATATTCAGTAACAATATTAACACTGACCCTTTCTGTTTGTTAACTTCTAATGCAATTGTTCAATAGTTTATGAAAAAAACTATAGTATCTTTTGAAACAGTTGCATGAGGGCAATGGATAACACAATTATATAATATTATATTTATCTTTTACTAAGATATTAATTTTGTATATATTGAGAAACTAATTTTTATAAGTTAGATTCCATAGCATGAAAACTGTAATGTTATTTGATAATGCAGGTAATGTCTTCCCAGATAGAGTTAAGGTTCACATTGGAATGTGTAATAGCTATATTAGTATTAGCCAAATACATGAACTGTAAGGGCATTCAGAATATTTATGTAAGTTAAGTTAATTGATTATTGTTGCCCCTTTTCAATCTGAGTGCCTACTCACAGTTCAGGCTATGGGGATGTTCCAATGGGAAGGAGATATTGATGGAGTCTGCAACAAGACTGCAACAGATAAAATACCAGTTTCTTAGCTTATAGCCCCCAAGCTTCCTCAGCCAACACCAGACCAAAAACCTCACTTTTTTGCTTCGTCTAGAGTCTCACAACATGCAGGTTCCTGCCTGGCTTTCTTGCCTCTCCCTCCCTCTCTTTCTGTTCCTGTCTTTTTTTCATTTTCTGTGTGATCTCTCCTCCCACCCCCTACCCCCGCCTTTTCCTCCACACTTACCCCAAACAATACTCAGTCAAAAGCTCCTGGACCGATTCACATATACTTTTTGATAATGGGGGGGCTTATGCCTACAGTTATGTTAATTGAAGAGTGAATTCATACCTATCAATCTCATTAGGGTTTTAGCTCAAACAATAACTAGGTTTCACTCATCTCATAACATTATTTTTAATTGTAATGTGTGTGTTACACATTTTGTCTAAGGTTCTTTTACTAAGTACCATAACCATATAAATGACAGATTTATAATTTGTGTGCATCTATGTTTATGTGTGAGAATCTACATAAGAAACAAGAAGCAGAATTTTAGTGGGGAGGGAGATCCTTTTCAAAGACTACTTATTTTTTCAGGATGTTATTAGTTTAAGGATGTTTAAATAACCTGATAAATTGAAAATAATATGGAAATATTCTTCTTTTATTCCATCTCATGACTGTGTTTTCATTTTACAAATATCTTTAATTTATTCATAAGCAAAGGACCTGTTTGCATTTGTTGCTGCACATCTCCATGAGTAATTAAGAGGAGGCCTGGACCTTAACATACAAAGTGGGAGAAATACTTGATTGTCTCCTTTGCTTAAACTTTGTTATATGATAGAAATATTAACTAGTTTACTACAGCTCTTTTTCCTGCATTAAATCAGAATATAAATTCAGGGCTTACTTTTCAAAGGTGCAATTTTACATATTCTCAACATGTGTGTACACAAGTTTAAGGTTTGTGCATATGAACCCAGAATTTTGCACATCCTTCAGAAGCTGCAAATGCAAGTTAGGCAGTACAAAATTATCCCTTTGAAAGTCTAGAACTTACTAACTTACAATAATATGGAATATTTTATCTTGAATGCTCCCCTAATGTTTATAGGCAGCAGCTACATATAAGAATCACTAATTCTATCCCAGTCATGATTATAATGATTATAATTTCTTATCTTTAGGAATCAAACATTGAATACTATGGCTGACAGCTAAAACTACCACTATGTCTTGAGACCTATAGAGATTGAAAGCTGTAGCTAGGGTGACCAAGTGTTTGGTTTTCGACCGGAACACCTGGTTGAAAAGGGATCCTGGTGGCTCCGGTCGATTTTGTGTGAATAAAAAGTTGGCAACCCTACTGTTGTCCCTTATACTGAGAGGAGCTTTCCTTCAGAAAATGACTTTTATACAATCCCAATTTCAAATTTATTAACTGTCAATATGGCTCTCCGCCATATAAAATTATAGGGTCCAGCAGATTGTTCCTGTCATCCTGACAGAGAAAAAAAATGTACTAGAAAAGGAATGCACAGGCGTATAGTGGCATTTCATTGGCTGCCAGCTGCATAAGGGAACTCAGATGGGGGGTGTGGGGGAGATAGTTTCCATCATAGATCCTCCACTACCATGAGTATAGTAGTAGCAAGAGAGAAGAAAGCCATAAATTAAACAAAGAGCTGCTCCCTGTGGGTTTTTGCGAGTCGAGGGGATGCTCTAGCTCTCTGACATTGCTCCCAGGTGAGACAACCCAATTTTACCCACTGTTAATGGATACTATGTAAAAGTCGGCTTGGTCCATCTATCTTGTCACTGCTGCATGAAGACCTCCTTCAATTGCACGGTCTGACTCTAGTCCTAAACTCCTACTCCTATTTAATCACACTAATAGTTAATTTTTAAAGTAAATTTTCATTAGTGAAATGGAGAAGATGGGGATTAATATCAGAATTTTAAGGTGGATAAGGAACTGATTAAAGAGGAGATTAGAATAGGTGATACTGAAAAAAAGTGAGGTGTCAGGCTGAAGGGAGGTTTCTAGTGGAGTTCCTCAGGGATTGGTCTTGGGAGCTATCTTATTTAGCATTTTTATTAATGACATTGGCACAAAAGTGGGAGTATGCTAATACAATTTGTGGATGACACAAAATTGGGAGGTATTGCTAATACGGATGAGGACTGGAATATCATACAAGAAGTTCTAGACAACCCTGAAAACTGCAGCAAGAAATTGGATGAAATTTAATAGTGAAAAGTGCACGGTCATGCACTTAGGGATTAATAACAAATTTTTTTTTACTATAAAATGGGGATTAATCAGTGGGAAGTGGCAGAGAAGGTAAAGGTATTGGGAGTATTGGTTGATCACAGGATGACTATGAGCCACCAGTGTGATGCAGCCATGAAAAAGGCTAATGTAGTCCTAGAATGCATCAGGTGAAGTATTTCCAATAGAGACAGGGAAGTGCTAGTACCATTATAGAAGGTACTGGTGAGACCTCATCTGGAATACTGAGTGCAATTCTGGTCTCCCATGTTGCAAAGAAGGGCTATTAGGATGATCAGAGGAAAATCTATCTTATTTATAAGAGGAGACTTAAAGAGCTTGGCCTGTTTAGCCAATCAAAAGAAGACTGAGAGGAGATATTATTGCTCTCTATAAATACATCAGAGGGATAAATACCAGGGAGGGGGAAGAGTTATTTAAGTTAAGTGCCAATATTGACACAAGAACAAATGGATATAAACTGGCTATCAATAAGTTTAAGTTTGAAATTAGACAAAGGTTTCTAACTGCCAGAGAAGTAAAGTTGTGGAACAACCTTCCAAAGGGAGCAGTGGGGGGGAAATCCTAACGGGCTTCAAGACTGAACTTGATAAGTTTATGGAGGGAATGGTATATGAGACTGCCTACCATGGCATGTAGCCTATCTGCGACTAGATGGGGAGGGAACTGACTTACTACAGAGAATTCTTTCCCAGGTATCTGGCTGCTGGGTCATGCCCACATGCTCAGAATCTAACTGATCACCATATTTGGGGCCAGCAAGGAATTTTCTCCTGAGTTAGATTGGCACAGACCCCAGGGTTTTTTGCCTTCCTCTACAGCATGGGGCACAGGTCACTTGCAGGTTTAAACTAGTGTGAAGGGTGGAGTCTCTGTAACTTGAAGTCTTTACATTAAGATTTAAAGACCTTAGTACCTCAGCCAGATGTTATAGGCCTATTATGGGAGTGGGTGGGTGAGGTTCTGTGGCCTGCAATGTGCAGGGGGTCAAACTAGAATGATCATGATGGTCCTTTCTGGCCTCAGTCTGAGTCTATGAAACTAAACAAATATTTTATTTCCGTTTTAGTTCTATTAGTGGAAAACACGCAATGTATGCACGTTTTCAATATCATATACCCAATCCTGTCTTCAAGGGACTAAACTTTGTACTGAAGTACTGAACCATTTTTCATATAGATCGACAGTTTCATATAGATCCTATTGGCAACAGTGGAAATGATACAAGTGTATTAATGTGAAATATCTTCCCTTTTTAATTATTTATGAAAAAGCATACTAATCCAATCCAATAATCAAATACTAATTTTTTGTAAAAAGAATAAATACACTCATTAGAAGATTTGGGGAATAATTTCATCCATCATACAGTGCAACCGTCATTACATTTTTTTCTGTACTGAGATTTCTATTCCCTACGACATTTCTTGAAAGACAGTTGTGTGTATTGATGAATACCCAATATTCACCAATCATTTGTTTGAAGGTGAAGAGAGATCATTTTTCATTTGCTTCCACAGATATTTAGGAATTAGTTTATAACTTTTTTAAGAGATGCAGTGGATGATCAAATCTCTTTTTTGTTTCCTTTCCCAACCTTTTTACTATACCTCCAAACTATGTTGTAGAGGGGAAAAAAGAGATCTGAAGTTGGATTTCTTGTGAAAGAAAATAAGCAAAAATATCCAATTACATTAATCAGTAGCAGTTTTCTACTAAAGATCAATAATACAAAGGCAATCACAGTTAACAAATTAGAATGGTTATAGCAGCACTAAAATTTAGAGCAAAGATGTCAATTTAAGCAGTATACTCACATAGCAATGCCAAATGTGAAAACAAAAGAATATCAAAAGAAGGTCAGGAAAGACATGCTAATCCTGCTGTTTCAGCAAATCCATCCACAATGTTAACAGCAGAGGGACATCAGTCAGGTAACTAACATAGCACTAGAAATTGTAAGCCTAAACCACCAGTCAGCCACCAAAGCAGAGAGAACTAACATAGGATTACACTAAAGAGACAATGAAGGAAAAAGTGGGGACAGCATACAGAAGCCAATAAAAGGCTTAAAACTTTGAAACAAGTTAATAAAAAAGAGAGAAATTTCTGAAGAGTAAGCAGAAAATCAACCATTTGAGTGAACAATAGTTATATATATATAAAATCCCTCCACAGTAATTCTGTGAAAAACACCAGATAAAGAAACACGACAACCCCAGCCTAGACTTTCCCTTCCCTCTCCTAAATCTTTCTTTTCAAATATATTTGTCACAATAGTTCTTAGATTAATTACAATTAAATTAAAAAGTACAGAAACTGGAAAGAATATTAAGTTAGAATCATAATATTCTTATTGACCATGGTTAGATTTGTATTATTTCTGAAATAAAATCTTAATGCTGTGTGTAATGCTGTGTTCATAAATATTTACATATAGAGAAATCATAATTCCTATTATATTTCACAGTAGATCAAATGGGGTTTTACGTCTATTTAATTGAAAGTGCTCTTAAATGTGTTGGTATTATTTCCTTGGGATTTTGTATGGAAGGGCATTATCTCACTATGTTTACACATAAATGGAAACATAGTTCTTATTTATCATTTTTTTAGTTTTCCTTTTTATCCACAAAGTTGAAATAGTTATACAAGAAGAATCAATTAACATTTATTTTTGGAATTGCTTTTAAATACAACTATTCATGAAGCTATAAATATACAGCTTAGATTTACACATAAATATTATACGGCATATAGAATTAATTCTATAATCATTACAGGGAGTCTAAAGTTCATATTACTGAGGTGGAGTGAACAAGTGTTTAATTTGCAAGAGGCTCACCAGAACCAAACACTGCAGATTGACATCTAGACTTCCGCAGACTGTGACTCAAGAAAACCTCATGAGATATTACTTCTGTCTTTGAGGGACCCAGATGGCAACTTGCTTCTTTGGGTGGAAAGTGTCATATGCATCACCGCCTCTTTAAATTCATAAGTTATAGGAGACTTCATACTGCTTTTTCAAGATCCCTGCAGATTTAGGGAAGGAGGAACACCAATCACTGCTAGAGTTGCCAACTTTCTACTTGCACAAAACTGAACACCCTTGCCCCGCCCATCATCGGAGGCCCTGCCCATGCCCCGACCTTTATCCAAGCCCCCACCCCTGCTCACTCCATCACCACCACCCCCCAATCACTCACTCTCCCCACGCTCACTCACTCGTTCATTTTCACCGGGCTGGCTCAGGGGGCTTCGGTGCAGGAGGGGATTAGGGCTTTTGCTGGGGGTGCCCAGAAATGAGGAGTTCAGAGTGCAGGTGAGGGCTCCAGGCTGAGGCAGTGGGTTGAGATGTGAGAGGGGCTGAGGGATCCGGATGGGGATGCGGGCTCTGTGGTGGGTCCAGGGATGAGGCTTTTGGGGTGTAGGAGGGGGCTCCAGGCTGAGGCAGGGGGTTGGGGTGTGGGAGGAAGTTCGGGCTCTGGGCTCAGAGTGTGGATTCTGGGGTGGGGCCAGAAATGAGGGGATCAGAGTGTGAGAGGGGGCTCCAGGTTGGGGCAGGGGGTTGGGTGCGGGGGGGAGGGGTGCAGGCTCCAGCTGGAGATGCGGGCTCTGATGTGAGGCTGGGGATGAGGGATTTGGGGTGAGGAGGGGGATCCAGGCTGGGGCTGAGGGGTTCAGAGTGCAGGAGGGGATCAGGGCTGGGGGTTGGAGCCTAGGAGAAGCTCAGGGGTGCAGGGTCCAGACAGCACTTACCTCAAGCAACTCTCAGAAGCAGCGGCATGTTCCCCTCCAGCTCCTCTGTAGAGGTATGGCCAGGTGGTTCTGTTTGCTGCTCCCATCCCTCAGGCGCCACCCCCGCAGCTCCCATTGGCCACAGTTCCCGGCCAATGAGAGCTGTGGGGGCTGCACTTGGGGTGGGGGCAGCATGTGGAGCCCCCTGGCTGCCCCTACGCTTAGGAGCCGGAGGGGGACATGCTGCTGCTTTCAGGAGCCGTGCAGAGTGGAGGTTAGCAGAGAGCCTGCCAGCCCCGCTGCACGCCGCTGCCAACTGGACAGTCGTCAATGGCCCAGTCAGTGGTGCTGACCAGATCCACCAGGATCCCTTTTTGATTGGGTGTTCCAGTTGAAAACCAGACACCTGGTCACCTTAATCACAGCAAGAGCAGCTATCTCGTACTCTCTGAAAACCTTGGTGGCGTATGAGGGATATTCAGCCTTTTGTGTCTCACCACTGATGATACCTAAGAGGAACGATGAGAATCCCATGGATTGGGGAAGCCATGGTGTCGGGGTGGTACAGGAGACAGGGAGGAAACCTTAGGCCAGTGCTAACAGTGTTTCCTGGAATGATGTTCATAGACTGTGATAGAACTAGCATTCATACTGATTTCAGATCACTCGATCTTTTTCACATAGCCCTACAATTGGTTTCTCAACTGAATTCAATTAGCTTTGATTTGCCTGACAAATAGAAAACTTGTGGGGTGGGGAATGGAAATCAATTTAATTAACACTGTATTTCTTCTGTAGGAGCATAAAGTGATACAATTGCCCTGTTGATTTTCTGAGCCATAAAACAACCCCCCTCCCCAAAATGATACTTTAATAGTTTACAGCTTCAAAGTTCTGAAATTTGTTAGTTCAGTTTTGAGTTCTCTCATTTCTGTGTGCATATTTATCAAAGGTAGATTTTACAATTTGTGCTGATTCTCATTATGAAAGTTGTGCTTGCCATTTTGAAAGGATTTTGCTTATAGCTTTCTTGCAAGTTTTCTAACAGCTACTTAAAACTATATTGATGGCATACCCACTTTCCAAAATCTGAAGTGAGATGGGGGCGGGGGGGGAGAGAATTCAGGAAAGCAAAGAATTTCCAAGGGATTTCTATAGTTTTTTCAATGTTCCTTAATGGTCTTATTTTATGTATTTAAGGCTTTGCAAAGTTGTTACCCACAAACCAACACAGGCTTATTTTTTCACTTTCACTCACTCTACATTAGGTGAAAAATTTCAGGAATTCTGTCCTAAACTTTTGCAGTTGTGAAAACCCACTACGAGCCTGATGTTAAAGTTGCAGTGCTGATTTTCTGGTCTGGTCATCTTCATGAGTGAGGAGAATAGGAATGTAAAGTGAAAAAGCTTCTTTTGTTTTGTTGCTCCCTCTTTTCCCCACTTTCCCACCACCCTTAAAAATGCCTTCCTATTTACTGTAGGGAAAGGAATTGATAGTTTGGGATTTAGAATTCAATACACAATGAGCCACTGCATCTGGTGTATAATAAAGGATATTCTCTTTATACATTGATAGGAATGTTCACATTTTGAGAATGGGACCAATTAAGTTGGAAGTAAAGTATAGTTGTCCCTTAACATTTTTGCTTTCTTCCATTGCATCTTCAGGGGGCTGCTAAAGCACCCTTACTCATTCTGTGCGGATATAGATGCACATCAGATGAAAAATAATTACCTGGTAAGGCATGTCAGAAGAAAATCTTAAATCCCAATTATTGCAATGAATGCAAAGGAACCAGACACCTGCACTGGTGCAATTCTCTTTTCGTCATCTCCTATGTGATGAATTGATTGCATGAGGCTTGAAAGAAACAGCAATGCTCTTTTTTTTATTTATTTATTGTAAGTAGCTCCTGGAGACCGCAATCAGGATTTGGGTTCCATTCTGCTGGGCATGGTACAAACATTGTGTGAAATCCTCACCCTGAGTAAGTCAATAGGACTTTTGACATTGACTTAAATGGAATTAGGATTTAACCCCTTAATTTTCAATTACTCCTAGGCCTACATACCTTTTAAAAATGGAACCTAAATTCTAAGAGCTATGTCTTAAAAGGTATTTAGATGCCTAAAGATTCAGATAGGCACCGAGTAGGATTTTTCAAAATCATCTACACTACTCACTTCTGGTGTTGAGGAGCCTGGGCTCTTTTGAAAATCCCACTCAGTTCCTATCTGCATCTTTTTGTGCCTAAACACCTTTAAAAATCTGGTCCTGATCTTCTTAGGCACTTTTGAAAATGTTATTTAGATCCAATCAAATAATGAGTGCAATAACTGAGGATGGGGTGGTTCTGTGCATAAATAAAAAGCCCCAGGGCATGTAGTCTAAGTAATCTACATGAGATAAATTCTCAGGCTATCCACATATGATATGCTCCCTGACTAACATAATTCCTTTCCTGTATCCCATCAACCACTGCAATTTTTTGCAGCTACATTCCCTCATAGCAAGGGTTTCTCATCCCCATGAGTTTGGTTGAACCCCTTCTTGCCCTCCTTCAGGCCCTTCTTGTGTTATCTGACGCTAGTTCCCTGGATTTCTCACAGCTGAAATGGATGGCTCCTGAGCCCTCCAAACATGTGTTGTATTTTTTTTTTAATCACTGATTTGTATGTGTACTTAATGAGCCAATAGTGCTGCCAAGGAAGTCAAAGGCAAAGCCCCATTGATTTTTTTTTCTGTAATAGGATTTGGCTCAACACATCTTTTTGGACTTTTCTTTATAGGTTGCTTAACTGCTATAAAAAACTAACGGGTCTCATTTTTATAGATAAAATGTGTGTGTTCTGCCAGCAAGCAAAATCTATAGGTCAAAGCTCAATCACATTTCAGACAGAGGTTTGAACTTGTGTGAAGTTACCTTTATTTTTGAGTCTTTGTTGCAAAGTAAGGTTAACCCTGAAATCCTTTAAACGTTCTTCAAATAAGAAAAGATTTTGAAGTCTTGAAACACCTAATAGAACAATCCCAAGGTTTCTATTAAGCTTTGGTTTGGTGGGTGTCTCAGAATTTCAAGTAATTTAACAATAACAAAATAAATAAAAATAAAAGTGATGCTTCCATATATAGCTCTGAAATTATTGCCCAATTGCCATTTCCCCCTCTTAGACTGTACTGTGCATCTTGGCACTTGAACCTCATGTCATGATGGCATTGAGAAAATAGAAATACATCATTGGCTAAAATTCACCCATGGAAGAGTCGATGTTTTTGAATGTGCTCTGGGAAGACTGTCAGAGAGTGATCCTAGCTCTTATATCATGCAGAAGTCGCCTTCTGGCCTCAATGAATAACAGCATATACATGTAAAAGGTGGTATCTGTTACAAAGCATTCTCCTAGCATGTTCAAACATTAAGGAACTTAACATGGTTTAAAAATTGGTTAGCATGTTTGCCTCTACACTACCCAATCTTTAAATTGTGCTAGAGGAGGGTTATAAAACCCCGCCATGTTCTTTACACTCAGGGGAAAACAGTAGCCCTGCTTCTCTCTTCTCCCTGCTTCCTAAGGATTATGGAAACCTTAGTTGGGGTTTCACAGCAATGGAGATTGTGGGGGAGCTGGATAGCAGCCGCTCTACAGGACATGCTCATGTGCACAAATCTTTAACTGGAAGCCAGACCAAGAGTCACTTCTTTGGTTAGCGCCCTACAGAATGTAGATAGGAAACACTCATCCCCAGTCACCATCAGGGAGGATGTTTGATGCACTGCTTTCAGAGAACTGCATGTTAGCATCAGGGGCATCATTTTAGGAAAAAAAATGGGGCAAAGTTGTATCAGAATATATTACATTATCTGCAATTATATTATATTCTGCAAAGTCAGGTGCAGGGAGGGGGTTGTCAAAAAGTGGAATAGTAGCATATAGATATATGAAAAGTCTGGGGGAGGCAAACCGAGGTCTGGGGTTGGGGGTACAGCTGCCCACCTTGACCTATAGCAGATGATGCCCCTGGTTAGCATGACTCCTGAGAGGGAGCCTTGGTGAACAGGAGAATGGAACAAATGGAACAGTCTGGGAGAACTTAGCTACAACATGGATTTTCCTGTCCCCTCTGGCTCTATTTGACGTATTTGTATTTAGGTGACTAAAGCAGACTGTTACATGTGAGTTCAGAAGTGTCCCTGGGGCAGGGACAGAGATGTTCCAGTTTGTTCTGTTTCACAGTATAATAAGCTTTAAGGTTTTTTTTTTTTTAAGTTAGCTACATGCTATTTAAAAAAAAAATCTGCTGCCATTGTTTTAGATATGAGATGGGAGGATTCCAATTCTGCTGTACCTCTTTAAGACATGGACAATGATCAAAATGGTTCAGTTGAGTTTTAAGGATCCATTTTCACAGAATAGTATAAGCAAAGTACGTCATTTTTCCTGCATTTATTGACCTTATGCACCTGTAATATGCTGGAAAGAATCATCCGCTTAGAGCCACTGTGTTCCTCATAGATAGTAATTTCACATAATCAAATTTTCTCGTTTGCATTTTGAGGTAATTGCAAGTGTACATTTAAAATGACTATGTTGCCTAGACATGCAGCATAATTATTAATCTTTTTATTTTTCTGTTGTTGAATGCTAGAGTTAAAAGCTCCAAAAGATTGCAGAGTTCAGTGTAACCAGTAATTTCTACAGTTTCAGGCCAACTAAATCTTGTCAAAAGCTGGAGAGGAAAGTAACAGAAGAAAAAATGAGTAAGGATGCAGTGGGATGCATACTACAGAGGCTGGATTTCCAATTTGTACACAGATTATATTGCTTACATTATAAATGAAAAATGTATTTTTGCATGGCTGTTCTGAGACTTTGCTAAAAATAAAACCATTATTGGAAAATCCAGGTGAAAGCTTGTACTATTTAGTGATATTAAAGTGCATGGATTTTTATTTATTTTTTGTAATAACAAAGAGCATCCAATAATCAGAGCTGCATATAAAAGAATTAAGATCACTTTCCTTTTTGAACTTGCTTATAGTTGAGCTCCCCGGCATGTCGCAGGTGGAGTAGGCAATGCTTATTATTACTGTCACAACCTGCCTGAATCAGCCAGCAGGCCACTGCTATTCACAGCATCTGAATGATGACCTGCACAGTGGCAGAGCTGATTTTTACACCTAATCAGCTACTCTGCTGCAACCTGCTGCCAGTTACTGTTGCTGTTTGCCTTGAAGCGATTTGGGGATTTGCTGTGCAAAACCCACCTGCTGAGAACCTGATTGTGGTACATATGTCAGTGTGGAAGTAATGACCCTATGTCAGGTTAAACATTGCTCTTCAACAGTGACTACAGGTCCAACCTCCTACTGTTTGTGTATGTATTATTGTATCTACCTAGGTACTCATATGGCCCCTATCCCTGTAGTATCTCAAGCATTTTACTGGGGCGTTATGAACTCTCCAAGGATGGCAACTCTGTTACACTGTAGTACCATGATAAAACATCTGTGTACTAAAATGACAAATTGCTTTATATATCTAAGCATTGCAGTCATTCCTACTGAAAAGTCCTCTTGTGGATTGGCTCACCTGTCATAAATGATTTAATTCAGCCTGAAGAAAAGAATTGTTTATAACAAAACATCCATTGCATTTCCTGTTTGAAATACTAAAATATGCATATCCTAATGAGCACATATAATTAACCTTAGAGGGATTTGATTATTATTGGTGAGTGTTGATTTCATTGTACACATACAAACCAAGGAAAACATATTTCCATAGATGATAAGCAAAATTTACAGACAGGCAAAGTAAGAAAAATGTTGCTTGAGAACTTGATTGAAGAATATTTATTTTGTATATTTTCACATGTGACATTGACAATTTTTGTTTTAATGGTTATAAAGTTTTAACTTTTAGAATTTCAACACCTACTATAATTAATTATTGTCTCCCTCCCTGTCCTCCTGGATGTATTTGGATGGTTAGCCTAAGCCACTGCCTGTGCTACCCCTGATTACACTGCTAATTTTAGCACACAAGCTGGAGCAGATAGAAGGGAGGATATGATAGAGGTATATAAAATCATGAGTGGTGTGGAGAAAGTGAATAAGGAAAAGTTATTTACTTGTTCCCATAATATAAGAACTAGGGGCCACCAAATGAAGTTAATGGACAGCAGGTTGAAAACAAATAAAAGGAAGTTCATCTTCACACAGCACACAGTCAACCTGTGGAACTCCTTGCCTGAGGAGGTTGTGAAGGCTAAGACTATAACAAGGTTTAAAAGAGAACTAGATAAATTCATGGAGGTTAAGTCCATTAATGGCTATTAGCCAGAATGACTAAGGAGTGGTGTCCCTAGCCTCTGTTTGTTAGAGGGTGGAGATGGATGGCAGGAGAGAGATCACTTCATCATTACCTCTTAGGTTCATTCCCTTTGGGGCACCTGGCATTGGCCACTGTCGGTAGACAGGATACTGGGCTGGATAGACCTTTGGTCTGACCCAGTATGGCCCTTTTTATGTTCTTACTTCTGTCCATTTACACTGGTAAGCATGCTCCGATCTTCAGTGTAGACATACTCCTAGGGACAGAGCACAGAATCCTACCTTGAGACTTTATATAACACTTAAATAAAATTGTTACTTGAGCACTGAAAATGCAAATTTTCATTTTTTTCCAATGTGAAATCCTATTTTTTCCTAAATCCTGCTCTGAGTGGGTAATAATTATGAACTTACACTACAGACAGTCAAATAGCAAGATCACTGTAGTCAGGCGCAGACTCACCCCTGCAGCGCCTCCTGCTGGTCATCCAGGGAATTAGCTCACCAGCCTCTGGAGCGCCTGCTACAGGCCGGTGATCTACCTGTCATTGGCCCCCATGTCCCTCCTGGACCCCAGTGCCCTTGGCTTAGGTGCTGCCCCCCTGGCAGTACTCCACTCTTTCTCTGGGTCTCCCCACCCAGGGGAGACCCCACCCCTTATCCCAGTGTTGCCTCAGTTGTCGTTACTGCCAGTCACCATCTAGCCCCCACGCCCTGGGGCAGACTGCAGTCTATCAGACAATCATCACCAGCAACAAGGGGTTTGGACTGGCTGCCTTTACCCACCCTCAGGCTGCCCCTTTGCAACCCCAATACCTATATGGCCTAAGACCAGACCCTGCAGCCTGGGGAATTGCTAGCCTAGGGTTTCCCAGCCCCAAGGCCTTTCCCCGGCCCTGCCTCACTCTAGGTCGCCGGGTGAGTTCCCTACAGCCAGGCCTGTCTCTCTATCCTGTCAGAGAGAGACTCCTCAGCTTCTGGCTGCCCTGGCTCTCTTATCAGGCTGAGTGGCTCAGTTTGGGGCATGGCCCCATCTGCAGCCACTTCCCCAATCAGCCAGCGTTTTGCTCCTTTATTCAGCCCCAGCCCTCTGCAGGGCTTTTCCAACCCCTTCAGGGCTGGAGCGGGCGTTCACCCCGCTACACTCACCAAACATTTTTTCAATTTGTGTAACACAGTAAGTACTACAGTATGTACACTAAATATTTTTGTTGAAGAATATCTTTAAATTGAACAATTTAATTATTACTGTTCAATAGTCTAGGCACAGAATGTGTTCCATAGGAAAACAAACAAACAAACAAACTGTATAAATCTCTCATAATGCGGGAGAGGGAAGCAAACTAGAACGGGACTGAGATAGGGAGCAGAGAGGGAGGAACATAGCATACCTATTACTTGCTTTGTCCCACTCCGCTACTGTCTAGAAGCCTTTTACACCAGGTTAGATCTCCACAAGAATGGATGGGGGAGTACTGGTAAGAAAGGGTATAGTGCTGCAATGCGGTCATGCTCTGGAGTGTTCCCATCAGGGACCAGTGGTTTTCTTACCACAAATTCAGACGATAGTTAATAACACTTGAGGGAAAACTAACCCAGTCTCCATAGCTTATCTCTTCTGGGAAAGGATGGGAAATCATCTTCTTTGAGTGCTTGCTCATGTCTATTCCACGTTATTTGTGTGCCTGCCGCATGCAGCATCACTGGAGATTTTTCCTTCAGTGGTATCTGTTGGGCTGGCTCTAGCGCCCTATGGTGCCGCACACTCATGCACTGGTATTAGGGGCCCGGCCAGCCCCACAAACTCTCAGTTCCTTCTTACCATCCGTGATGGTTGCTGGAACAACTTCTCTTTCGTTGGCAAGGCGATCATTCAGTGGTTTTCTGTTATTCTTTAGTTTAGTTATCTTCAGTTTTATTTTCTAGTAGTAGTGTGCATAGTGTAGATAGTATTAGTGTATATAGTTAGACTTCCCTCTTGTAGCTTAGAGGGGCATCTCCCCCCACCCCCCAGGGCCGGGCATGCCCTGCTCTCCAGGCTTCAAACCCTGTGCCTCCTGCACCAAGCCCCTGCCAGTGAGTGACCAACACTCAAGCTGTCTGAAGTGTCTGAGGGAAGCTCACGTACAAAAGTGTTCCCAATTCTGCTTTGAATTCAAGCCTTGTACAAAAAAGGACAGGGAGACTAGACTAAGGGCTATCCTCATGGAAGCTACACTTAGTCCGGTGTTGGAGCCATACCAGTCGGACTCAGCAGTGAACACCTTGGTCTCAATGCAATGTGCTTCTCCAGCAACATGTATTTCTCAGCACCGTTCCCCATCTCTGGTACCGAGAAAGAAACACAAGAAACAGAGGTCTGAGAGGGGATGCTCCCCGGAATTGAGAAAGGGAAAGCAAGGGGAGTGCAGTGGAGTGAGACCCATGTCAGGCCACTCCTCCACCCCTACTCTGCTAGGAGCACCATCGACTCTGCCCTGCTCACAGGTGCCATTGAGTCTGGTGCGAGACCATCCACTGACACCAGGGGGGCATTGTGGCACCAGCAGGATCGTGGTGCCTTCTATCCCAGAGGCCTTTGCATTGGCCAGAGTCCTGATGATGCTCCTGGCTGCCAACCCTATAGGGAAACTATCGGCACCAAAGAGAGCGTTGAGCAGAAGGGAGCATGTTAGCCTGAGCTCCTATCGGGCACAGGGTCCTCTGGTACTGACCAGAGGGAAATTGGCCCTATTGTCATTGGCGAAGACTTCCCTACTCTGGCATTGATCCCTGGACCTTTGGCACCACCCAATAGAAGTGAGGGTTACAATCCCCCAATGGTCTCCTCAAGGTAACTTGTCCTTTGATTTGGAGGTAGATTAAAAGTGCCAGAGGACTCTCTGCTGCTTTTTACAGATCCAGACTAACACGGCTACCCCTCTGATACTTAACCTACACTCAGTTACTGACCCCAGTATTGATACTCAGGATTTAGGCCTGCATGATATGGTCGGTGCAGAGGAAGAGGAGGAATATGCCCCACTGTTACAGGCCTCTTCCTCCTCCTCCCCAGATGAAGTTCTTTTGGGACCCAGTGGCTCAGTGCCATAGGACAATTTTAGTGCTCACCAGGAGCTATTGAAAAGAGTAACTTCTAACCTGGGGCTAGAGGTGGAGGTTCTTAAAGAGTCCTCACACAGCCTCATTGATATTTTGGCCACAGTGGTCCCATCAAAGGTGGCTCTACCCTTCAATGAGGCCATATGGGTGCGGTCAGGTCCCTAGAGTAGACCCATCCTCTCTGTCTTTCACCTCAAAGAAAGCAGAGAAAAAGTACTATGTTCCTGCCAAGGGATATTAATTCCTATATTCCCACCCTCCTCTGAGGTCCCTTATGGTCACAGAGGCCAACAAGAGAGACACACAAGGGCAGCAAGGCACAACCCCCAAGCAAAAGGGCATAAAAAAGCTATCATGTTTGGTAGAAAGATTTATTCTACTGGTAGTTTAGAGCTTCACGTCTCCAAGCAGCAGGCCTTGCTTGGGATATATGATTATAACATTTGGGACTCCATGGCAAAGTTTAAGGACTTGTTTCCACAGGACTCCAGAGAAGAGGTCTCCACTTTGATAGAGGAAGAAAAGACCAGAACCAGTCTCTTCCTCCAAACAGCCCTTGATGCAGCTGATGCAGCAGCCAGAACAATGACTTTGACATGAGGAGGTGCTGCTCCTGGTTCCAGTCCTCGGGTCTGCCACCTGAGGTCCATCAGTCCATCCAAGATCTTCCCTGTGAGGGAACCTCCCTCTTCTCTCAGCAGACGGACTCAAAAGTCTATGGTCAGAAAGATTCCAGGGCTACCCTCAGATTCCTCAGCCTCTACTCCCCAGCACCTTCGAGGAAACATTTCAGATCTCAACAGCTGACTCACTTCTCAGCTCTGCTGCATCACCCAGACCTGTTTAAAAAATGGAGCAGGGGTTACAAGCACAGGCAACCACCCACCCGCACCTCAACCTCACTACCAGGTTCACACAAATACTCAGGAGGCACCAAACAGAACTTTTCAAGGGGTGTGTGAGGGCATTATATCAGTTCCATATCTGATCCTGCCCCTCTTTTATTTTCAGACTGACTCTCCTACTTCACAGAAAGAACAGGAGTACTTGTGGCACCTTAGAGACTAACAAATTTATTAGAGCATAAGCTTTCGTGGACTACAGCCCACTTCTTCGGATGCATATCACAAATAAATTTGTTAGTCTCTAAGGTGCCACAAGTACTCCTGTTCTTTTTGCGGTTACAGACTAACACGGCTGCTACTCTGAAACCTCTCCTACTTCAGTCCAACTTGATTCCACATCACCTCAGACCACTGGGTTCTGAGTACAGCGGAGGAAGTTTACACTCTGCAGGTTTTTTTCATCCCTCCTTCCCATCCCCCATCCATCTTCAGGGACCCTTTTCATGAGCAACTTCTAGTCCAAGAGGTGGAAGCACTCCTGCGGGTAGGGGCTGTGGAGGAGATATTTCAGAACTTGAGAAGGAAATGGTTTTACTCCCACTATTTCCTAATCCCGAAAGCCAAAGTGGGTCTTCGACTCTTCCTAAACCTGCATCACCTCAACAGTTATCTCAAGAAACTGAGATTCCGCATGGTTGCTCTGGCTCCATTATTCCCTCCCTGGTTCCAGGGGACTGGCACACTGCCCTTGACTTCAAAGACACCTATTTCAACATCTCCATCTTGTGGGACCACAGAAGGTTCCTCAGATTCATTGTAAATAAGACCCACTGCCAGTTCTCTATCCTCCCCTTTGGTCTGTTATCAGCCCCTCGGGTTTTGACAAAATGCTTGGTGGTGGTGGCAACCTTCCTCAGAAGATGAGGCATTCACCTCAACGACTGCCTGATCAAGGGCTGGTCAGAGGCTTAGCTGAAAGCCAGCATCAACCTGGTCCAAGCCACTTTCTGTGCCCTGGGCCTATTGATAAATGAGCAAAAGTTGACTCTCATCCCCCTCCAGAAGATAGAGTTTATCGTTGCAGTCCTCGATTCTACCTGGACCAGAGACTTCTTCCCCGAATCTCTGTTCCAGACAGTGTCAGCCTGAAATCTAAGGTCAAGGCCCACCTGGCCACGACAGCCCATTTTTGTCTTAAACTTTTGGGTCACATGGCCCTGGGCACTTATGTGGTATGGCATACAAGACTATACCTCAGGTCCCTTTGAGCTTGGCTGGCCTCAGTGTACTTACCAAACCATCATCACTTGGACTTGGTGCTTAGAGTTCCCACCCTAGTCCTTGACTCCCTCAACTGGGTGCAGGCATTCCCTTTGTCACCCCCAATCTTCAGTATCCCTAATTTTGGACATGTCCAATCTAGGTTGGGGGGGTTCACCTAAAGCACCTCTGGACTCTTTTTCTGTGGTCCCAGGAAGAGCTCTCCTTGTACATAAACATCAGAGGGCTCAGACAGTCCTCTTAGCAGGTCAAGTGTCCCTACCCCAGATTGCAGGCAAAGTTGTATGAGAGCTCACGGACAACATGGCAGCCACGTTTTACATCAACAGACAGGGAGGAGTGCACTCGTCAGCCCTGTGTCAAGAGGCCATTCGCCTGTGGGATTTCTGCGTGAAGCACTCCATCCATCTCAAAGCTTCCTATCTTCTTGGAGCCCAGAACACTCTGGCAGCTCACCTCAGCAGGTTTTTCTCTTACCACAAGAGGTCCCTTCACCCAGAGGTGACCAGATCCATTTTCCAGATGTGGGTGTCTCCCCATGTAGATCTGTTTTCAACCAAGCAGAACAGGAAATGTCAACAGTTTTGCTTGCTACCCAGTCACAGTCCAGGCTCTCTCTCAGATGCCTTCCTACTTCCATGGGCAGAGCTCTTATTCTATGTGTTTCCTCCCATTCCTCTGGTACAAAAGGTTCTTCTGAAAGTCAGGCAAAACAAAGCAAGGGTTATCCTTATAGCCCCTGCATGGCCGCAACAACACTCGTTCACCACACTGATGGATCTATCAGTAGCACCTTTGCTACTGCTCCTACCCCTCTCAGACCTGATCTTGCAAGATCATGGCTGTTTGCTCCATCCAAACCTCACGGTCCTCCATCTGTCCACATGGAAGCTCCATGTCTGAACCTGGAGGAGCAGACCCGTTCAGAACAAGTTTGCCAGGTCTTGCTAGGTAGTAGGAAACTGTCTACTTGAGCAACTTATCTAGCCAAGTGGAAGTGTTTCTCCATGTGGTCTTCCCAATGAGGCTTCTCACCAATTCAATCACCACTCCAGGTCATGGTGGAATACCTGCTCCATCTGAAACAACAGGGCCTAGTTATTTCATCGATCAAGGTGCATCTAGCGGCATTCTCAGCCTCCCACCCTCTGGTGGATGGTAGGTTGGTCTTCCCACACAAAATGTCCATTCGCTTTCTCAAGGAATTAGAGATTTTACCCTCAAATTCATGAACCTCTCCCACTGTGGAACTAAACCTGGTCCTGTCAAGACTCATGGGCCTTCCCTTTGAGTCGCAGCCACTGTGCCCTCTGTTATATCTCTCCTGAAAGGTCACCTTCCTGGTAGCGATTACTTCAGCCAGGAGGGTCTCCGAAATCAGGTCCCTTATGTCAGAACCTCTGGATATGGGATTCTTTAAGGACAAGGTTCAACTGTGCCTCCATCCAGAATTCCTCCCAAAGGTGGTCTCGCAGTTCCATAGTAACTGGGATATTTTCTGGCCACTTTTCTTCCCCAAACCACACAAGAATTCAGAGGGGCGGTGTCTCCACATGCTGGATGTTAAGAGCACCCTGGTGTTCTATATTGAGATGATCAATAAGTCCATGCAGCTCTTTGTGGCAGTAGCAGACAGGATGACAGGCCTGTTGATTTTGGCACAGAGAATTTCATCCTGGACCACTTCCTGCATTTGTACATGCTATGAGCAGGCGGGCATCCTATCTCCTGTCATCTTGGCCACTCACTTGATGAGAACTCAGGCTTCATCAGTGGCATTTCTGTCTCAGGTCCTGATCCCAGATATCTGCAGAGCAGTGACCTGATTGTTGGTACACACCTTGTCCTCCGACTATGCCATCTCCCAGCAGGCTAGAGATGAAGCCAAGTTTGGGAGAGCAGTATTGCAATCCACATGTTCGTGAACTCTGAGCCCACCTCCTCAGGCACCGCTTGGGAATCACCTAACATAGAAGCACCCAAAGAAAAAAAACCAAAAAAACAGTTACTAACATTTCCGTAACTGTTGTTCTTTGAGATGTGTTCCTCATATCCATTCCATGACTCACCCTTCTGCCCCTCTGTCAGAGATAGCCGGCAAGAAGGAACTGAGAGGATGCAGTACCGGATGGGCCCCTTATATTGGTGCATGAGCTCATGGTGCCAGAGGGCACTACAGTTGTCCTAACAGATACCTCTGAGGGAAAAATCTCCAGCAATGGTGCCCGGAGTTCATGCACACCTAACGTGGAATGGACATGAGAAACACATCTTGAAGAACAATAGTTACAGAAAGGCTAGTAACCATTTTTGGCTAGGAGTGAGAGTATTCCCACAATATGCCTGGTTGTGTTCTGTTCTCCCTGAGGATCTGGTGCGATCCTGAGGCTGTGTATTCTATTCCATATGGAGGAAAAGAAGTTATTCCTGTCTCCTGCATTTTTCCACAGGAGGGTGTGATCAAGTCCATAATATGGCAAGGAGTGTCCTCCTTTAAAAAGCTACCTACTATATCTTTTTAAAAAGAAATCTGATTTATTCCCAATGAATTAAATGGAAAAAAATAGGTAACTTTCATGTAGGGTAAGTTGGGACACAAAAATAATGGTTGATACTTTTGGGATCCCTCATTTGGCTCTGCAGCAGTTAACAAATTATATTCCCAGAACTGTGTTGTTTCTACTTCTCCCCCTCCCCCAATGTTGTGCATTGAGGATACTGGTGCACAAAATAAGGAAGTAAACCAAAAAGCCAAGTTAATTTCAAGCTCTATTAGGAACATTGATTTTTTTTCCCTCCTATGTTTGACAAAATGGAAAAGGACAAGTTTGTGGAGGAAAGAAATGTTACTTTAAATCTTCTATGAGGACATTACAAACTGTACTAGTAAAGACAACTAAAACTTTTTAGCTATATTAAAAAAAAAAAAGACTGTCATTGATGATTTTTGCTATTACAACTGGCATACATTTGTACCAATGTTGGCAAGCTCAGCACAGAGGCCCAGCCAAAAACTAAATGGCCTGGAATCATAGAATGAGAATTGTTATGGCTGGAAGACACCCACATCAGTCAAACTCCGTTCATTTTACAGTACTCTGTATCAGCCTATTTTCAATATGTTTAAGTCACAACTTTTAAGAGTTCCAAATCATTTACATTCCCTATGTAATCATTTAAAGAGGAGACATCTGACTAGATGTTACCTAGATGTTTAAAGAGTACACAGAGGGCATGTCAGCTGACATGGGCAAAAAGTGGGTGTTTTATTGCAGTATAGACCCATTCTAATCTATCAGTTAGGCACAGTTTTGCACCTCAGGTTCCTCTGGGGCAATTTAATTGGTTATACAAAGATCAGAGTGCTGTTGCCCAGTATGCTGCTACATGGCAAGAATTAGGATCTGCTGCCATATAACTTTGTGAGGCAAAACTCTTTTTGAAATTATTCACCAGTGTAAGGGTTACATGATTAGGCCCATAATTATATCTAGTTTTAGGCATAGGAAGTACAGTGCCCTGAAGAGACAAAGAAGTGCTGAAATACATGTTCTAGTTTATGGTGAAAAGGCTATTATGATGACTGTGGGGGACCTTTTGTCTTAGTTGAACAAGCTTTTCTGTTTGCTTTTTAAAATTGCTCAGATTGGTATTTGTGAACTCTTAGGGATTTGGTTTGAACATGTTGCATATTTTTCTTAAAAAGCAGAGGCAAAGTTTTTACTTAGAGCATGCATCTGATAAATAATATGGTGTTGGCATTATGTAGGTAAAGTTGCAACTGATATTTTCCCCCTGTGTACTGCTGTTTTATTAACCCTAGGATAAAATTTAATCTGTTTCCATTTATTTTTGGATGGTTTCCTGTATTCCAATCAATCCAAACTGCTTCACTCAAAAAAAAAAAAAAAAAAATCAATTAAAATCAGATCCTGTAAAATTTAATTTGCAGCTTTCTGGATTTTTCCCAATCCAGTTTCCATATATGCATTTCTGCCTTTCTGCTAGGGAAAAAATAATAATCCCAAAGCAGTAAAATTGATGGAGCCAATTATATGCACACAGTAATGTGCCAATTGATAGTCACATTTCAGAATCCAGATATTGTTTTTAAAAGGTTGCAGAAATTTACTTAGAAGGTGAAGGGAAAAAAAACACACCTCTTAACCTTTTTATTCTTTTAAATCTTAATGAATTTTCAAATTATGGCCTGGAAAAACAGACTTCTGGGGGCTCAGTACAGAGTTTTGCCTCCATGCATTTAATTGCAACATTTTATAGACTACTGGCCAAATCCCATACATTGTTTGCATGTGGAACTCTCGGTGAATTTCATGGGAGTCTCACATGTTAGTCCTAGATGAGCCTGTGGAAACTCATTGTTCTGACATTATTATTCCATGATACCAAGGTGACAGGTGCCCTAAAATAACTGTGCTAAAAGATAGATTAATCATACTGATTGTATTTAAATTAATTTTGTAGCTAGAACACTCAAATTATTTAAAATATAAAATGGTAGCCCAGATTAAGAATAAAACACTGAATAAAAAGCTGGTGTATTAATCAGCAAAGTTTCTTCTTTGATGGTTAATATTTATTAAAGTAAAGTAATTGAAGGTGTTGGAAAGTAAACAGTGAAACTCCCCAGGTTTGTCTTCAAAGCTAAGTCTGCTGATTATGAAGCCCATTCTACCCACCTCCTTGGTACACAGGAACTGATTTTCTGTTTCAGCCAAGTGTCACAGTTCAGGGCAATGGCACTTGTATTTTACCCTCATGGTCCAGCAAGGGCACTCATTCCTAGGCTTATGGCTCCCCAGCTATCATCTCCCTTTTGTGGAGACATGCATTTCTCTCCCTTCTGAGTATTTTAAGGCTGCGTAGTTCCCTGATTACACTGTGAATCACCCAGCTATTACAAAGCAACAGAGGGTCCTGTGGCACCTTTGAGACTAACAGAAGTACTGGGAGCATAAGCTTTCGTGGGTAAGAACCTCACTTCTTCAGATGCACTTCTTGCATCTGAAGAAGTGCCCCCAGA